>NC_079224.1:35951823-35959323 GCF_029633865.1 Lampris incognitus | reverse complement strand
ATGTGTTGGTCTGATTCATTTGTGTGTATATGAATGCTGATGCTTGTTAGCCATTGAGGCTTATTACTTTCATTCATTCTAATAATTATTACTCATAATACATTTGTATATATAATTCTATGTACCTGTGTGAGTGTGGATTATTCATGTGTGTTTATTCCTGTGGTGTCTAGGCTATGGTAAGTGACATGTTGAGTTAGCCTTAAAACGGCCGTCCACCATATTTTTACAACCTTAAAGGGCTAGTCCACCTTTTTACTGGGAGTAACCTAGTGACACCCAGAGATGTGTAGACCATAGTATATAACCTTAAAGGGCTAATACACCATATTTTAGAACCTTAAAGGGCACATTGAGGTGTCTAGACCATGTTAGATTGCCTTAAAGGGGTCATATGCCATATTTAAGCACCTTAAAGGGGTAGTCAACCTTTTTAGTTGGAGTTACCAGATGACACTGTAAGACATTTAGAGCCTTTAGAACATACTTTAAACACGTCAGAAGCGAAGTTAGCATACTTCAATAGTTTATTGGATACCGAGTTGTATAGAGAACTCAGGAGCATTGTCCTTGACAGTTAAAAGGGATAGATAGCGCTACATAAGCATTATAAGTCCACTGCAAGCTCAGAATTGATGTTTACGTGCCAAATGAATCATGGACCGAGAGGAGGAAGGAAATGAAGGAGGACTGAATGGAGAAGAGAGAGAGCAGAGGGTATTGTGAATAATGGAGGGAGAGAAAGAGAGGAGG
This sequence comes from Lampris incognitus, assembly GCF_029633865.1. Lineage (NCBI taxonomy): Eukaryota > Metazoa > Chordata > Actinopteri > Lampriformes > Lampridae > Lampris > Lampris incognitus. The sequence goes on along the minus strand of NC_079224.1, from coordinate 35,958,570 downwards.
GAGGGGAAGTAAGAAAAGACCCTTGGACCCTCTCCTAGTGTTTATATAGTCCTGGTAGGATATCCTGCTACATGATGAAATCATTACAAGACCCTCACTGTGTGTGTGTGTGTGTGTGTGTGTGTGTGTGTGTGTGTGTGTGTGTGTGTGTGTGTGTGTGTGTGTGTGTATGTGTGTGCGTGCGTGTGCGCGTGCGTGCGTGCATGCATGCATTCATGTGTGTGTGTGAACGCCAATGTGATGAGTGACTGTGCTCAGGGTCAAAGCCCTTTGGGCAGTGCAAGATGGAGTATTTATTCTGTAATTAAATAGGCCTTTTAAGCTACTATTATTAGCTCGTTTAGCTAACATGGCTCAAGAAAAAGAAAAAAGAAGGGCAACCAAGCCCGTTTGAGATGGCCTGTTTTAGTGTCTCTGTTTGGTGTTGAATAAAAACACACTAGTATTTCTTTTATTTTTTTTTATCCCACCCTCGAGCCATCCCGGTCGCTGCTCCAGCCCCTCTGCCGTGCCGGGGTGGGCTGCATACTCCTTGTTGAGTGGAGTCACCAGCCGCTTCTTTTCCCCTGACAGTGAGGAGTTTCTTCAGGGGGACGAAGCACGTGGCAGGCTCACGCCATTCCCCCCTGTTGCCCCTCCCCCTCTGAACAGGCACCCCGACCGACCAGAGGAGGCGCTAGTGCAGCGTCCAGGACACATACCCACATCCGGCTCCCCACCCACGGACACGGCCAATTGTGTCTGTAGGGACGCCTGACCAAGCCGGAGGCAACACGGGGACTCGAACCAGCGATCCTCGTGTTGTTAGGCAACGGAATAGACCGCCAGGCCGCCCAGACGTCCCCACACAGTGGGAGACTGGTCATGACGGGTAACTCCCAGACAGGAACATGTTAAACTGTTTAAGGGTGACTCAAAACTGTTGCCCAGAACAGAGCAAGTGGGGTCAGTCAACGTTCCGCTCGATGGATAAAAGCCACGAAAGGAAAACAAAACCTGCCAGATATTTCACGGCTCCTACGGCATCTTGTTATCAGGTACACACACCTACGTATGATACCGCGCTGCGTGTTTGTGTCTACACGTTACATTGTTCATCTGTATCCAAGCATATAGCAACAACGAGGTAGGCAGTTGGAAATACCTCAAGTGTACAATCTCTCTCTCTCTCACACACATACACACACACACACACACAATTTTGTGCAGCGATCCTTATTAGGTCATTGCATTGACTTCCATTCCATTCATGGCTAGCCCTAACCTTAACAATAACCACATCATGGCTAGCCCTAACCTAACCTTAACCTAAGCTCAACTCACACCTTACCGCTAGCCTTAACCAGCACCTCAGAGATGACATTCTACCTCACAAGGACCGGGCTTTTTTGTGATATTGAGCTATCCAAATAAAATTGACTTGACTTGACTTGACGTTGGTCCCCATGAGGACTACTGGTACCGACAAAGTTAGTGTTTATACCGGAAAAGGTCTCTGAGAGGTAACAAAAACAAGTGCGTGCACGCGCACGCACGCACACACACACACACACACACACACACACACACACACACACACAGGGGCAGCTGGGGCAGGTGTGTGTATTGTATTCTTACATTGTCAAAAACCATTATACTTCATGCTTGCCTTCCCCTCAAAAACTCTTACACATTGTCTTTGTGTGCACGTTACAGTAGTAGGACAGTAGCACACTGCCTGCATCTCTTTTCACTTACAGACATAAATGTACACAGACACACACACTAGTAAGTGCTCAGTGTTGGGAGGCATAAATCAGGATCATTTTTGGAATAATATTGTAACGTGCATGGATAAATAGCCTCGCTAGCCTTTGGCTAACGGGTCGCACCCTTTAGTCAGTTAACGTAGTTGCCCGTGGTGCGGGAGATCCGGGTTCGCGTCCTGGCTGTGGTGGTTCCCGGGCTGCTGCCCCCCCCCCCCGAGTTCACTACAATATGCATTGAAGATGGAAGATGGTGGAGCGAATGGCGGCCTCGCCCAGCACCGTCCGCGCAGTGTCTTTGTCTACATCTGTCCACGTCTTCGTTTGATGGCTGGGAGAGCTGGCGCTGGATCGGCTGGGAGAGTCTGGTCTGCTGCGTCCTGTGGGCCCAGGGACCACGGTACTGCCTGGAGCTGTGCCCGAAGAGGAAACACCCAGGGCGGTCTGATAGGACGCTGAAGCGGGGCAGGCTAAGCTAGCTGCTAGCCCATGCAGACCGGCAGTTCCGACGGTCATCCTGGCGTTCGTTCTCTCAGACAGAGATTTTTATTTTATTTTTTATTTTTTTGTAGTTTGATGTATATGTGTGTTCTTGTAGTTTTTAGATAAGTGTTTTTGTCTTTGTGCTGCACTGCTGTGGGGTGAGGGGAACGATGTTTCGATTCATGAAATTAAATGACAAATAAAGTGTTCCTGATTCCTGATCGCTGATGGCACTAGCTAGGGGTGGTAGACACACACACACACACACACACACACGCACACACACGTACAGAGTTGTGTTTGTGAATCAGTATGGATCACCTTTCAGCGTGGCTTCTTACAACCCAGAAGTGTGTACGTTCCATCGTGTTGTGTACACATTCGTGTGTGTGTGTGTGTGTGTGTGTGTGTGTGTGTGTGTGTGTGTGTTGTGCGTGCATTGGTTCATTTGTATGTATTTATGTGTGTGTACATACATCCAAGCATGTGTGCCTGTCTGCCTGTCTGGGTGCTGTAACTGAGCACTGTGTGTATGTGTGAATACGAGTGTGTACATGGTGTGTGTTTCTATATGGATGGTTGACCTGTAATTGAGTAGTGTGTGCATGTGTCCGTGTATAGTACACACGTGTGTGTGTGTGTGTGTGTGTGTGTGTGTGTGTGTGTGTGTGTGTGTGTGTGTGTGTGTGTGTGTGTGTATGTGTGTGTGTGAGACGTCAAAACAAGTCAAGTCAAGGCAAGTCAAGTTTACTTGTATAGCCCTAAATTACAGCTACAGGTTCAGAGGGCTGCACAGCGACACGGTGGAAAACAGGTCAATACAGCAGACAACAATGGAAGACATCATCTGTCCTCAGACCCCTTGATTCAGATGAGGGAACACCTTCTCAAGAGGACAGAAATGGAAGAAATGTCTGAAAAAGCATCGAAAAGAGGAATCCCTCCTATGACCACGTCATGACATCACCCAAGGTGTAGAATAAATCCCTGTCCTCCGGCATGTTCAATAGGTTATGAGCAAAACACAGGTCTACATAGTTATGTTGCTATAATTTGAAATCCTTCGGTATTTGTAAAAAGCAGGTTATTCATCATGTGTGGCAGAATGAACTTGAAGAGCTGGTTAGTTTGTGATGGGAACGAATTGAGGAAGAGCATTTTTTGTTTTAGGCATGAGCGCCACTTCTTGCTAAGCTACGCTTAAGACGTGTGTGTGATGACGTGCATTATAGCACTACATATTGGCACATAATGGCACTTTTAGACAATATTACCTATAGAGTTTGTAGAGGAGGTGCAGTTTTACTCAACAAGGTTTCCCTCTCTGATCACCGCTGCTCTGCGTGACGGTGTGTGATGAAGATCAAAGAACAGAGAGAGAGAGAGAGAGAGAGAGAGAGAGATGGAGAGAAAGAGAGAGAGATGGAGAGATGAGAGAGAGATGGAGAGATGGAAAGAGCTAGAGAGAAAGAGAGAGATGGAGAGAAAGAGAGAGAGGAAGAGAGAGATGGAGAGATGGAGAGAGATGGAGAGAAAGAGCGAGATGGTGAGAGAGAGATGGAGAAATTGAGAGAGAGAGAGAGATGAACAGATGGAGACAAGAAGAAAGGGGATAGATTCAGATTCAGGTTCAGACAACTCTATTTATCCCAGAAGGGCAGTTCAGCAGGCAGACAGAAAGAGATACAAGTGCACTGGAGGAAGAAAAGACAGAGTGGTTGAGTTTGTGTGAGTGTTGTGGAGCTCACCCTTAACAGTGTGTCTGTGGTGTATCTGGTAATCCTTTAGATCGGTGGCTCTCTAAGTGGGCTCCGGGATCCCCGGGGGGGGGCATGAGGGGGTTCCATGGGGTCCCTAGCAAAAAGCAGAATAATTTATTTTCCACTATAATTCCATGCATAAGTAACACAATGACAGAATCTGTGACTATTTTGGTCATGGGTTTCATACACTTTCCCCTATAAAACATCTAAAAGCAAAAACCTCATCAGATGGGGGTCCGTGGTCTGATTTGTGTCAGTTTAGGGGTCTTCGACACAGAAAAGTTCGAGAAGCACTGATTTAGATAACTAAGTGAGTAACTGGCCAGTAAAAGAGATGTAATTGGAGTATGATGAGCTGTAATTGCGGACTAGAAGATGAGTCAAATAGCCAGGGCTTTTCTATGTCCCCAGTTACCGTCCCTGTCGTTGTAATGTGATGTTAAATATAACCTACATCAAACACCGGGTTGGATAAAGTCACAAATCACAGCGTACCGTCATATGACGTGAAGATTGCATGTCATGTTATCTTTATTACGCCTACGTCACTGTGCAGGACATTCAGTCTACTCTAGTTTTATATTAGCCGGTTATTTCCGCATAATGAATGGTCTGTAATTAAAGCGTTGCTGTTTATTTGCTGTGTCAATAATGTAATCTGAAATACAGTGTACAAACAAATCAGCTGTTGAATACTCATTGTATGATTTTGTATAATTTATTTGTCTTGGATTCTAGAGACAAATCTAAAATACTCAATCAGCTACCACTAAGTTTTGAAACCCAGCGTGTCTATTGTGTGCATGTGTGCGCGTGAGAGAGGGGGGGGGTGTGTATATGTTTGTAATAGCATGTCAGATTAGCGTGATCAGGATCACAGGGAGTCTAAGAGCTTTGGCTGCAGCCTAGACTCAACTGAGAGATAGATAGACAGATAGAGAGAAAGAGAGAGAGAGAGAGAGAGAGAGAGAGAGAGAGAGAGAGAGAGAGAGAGAGAGAGAGAGAGAGAGAGAGAGAGAGAGAGAGAGAGAGAGAGAGAGAGAGAGAGAGAGAGTGAGTGAGTGAGTGAGTAGACGAGATGTGATGAGGAGTGGGATGACAGGAGACAAAAGAGAAAATGAGGAACACATTAGAGAGGAGAGGGGGGTGATTTGGTAGTGTTTTAGCAGTATTAAGTCTTCTTTGCTGACGGTGGCAGCTGAGCTGGGTAGCTCAAGATAAAATACTATCATGTGGTTGAAAACTGCCAAGACCTGAAGCTACGGTTGAATTTCATTAAGAAACGAGAACAAATAGTGTCCAATAGGCGGCAGTGTGGAGCGTTATGCAGATGACACAGCGAGGCTGTAGCGTTCCCCCTAGTGGACAGACGGGGATAGTGCAACTCGGATAACAGGCGTCAGACGTTTGTGGACACGCACATGAATATAACCGGTGGTTCTCCTCCAAACAGCCAGTTAGTTATCTATTGATCGTGCTTCTATATTTGTTAAGCAGGACTCCAGTGTATATCTGCTGATCTACTCCTAAACACCCCAAACACACGTGACATCAGGATATCCGTCTGACATTTTAAACATTCTTACATCCTCCCGATTTCTCCTGGGTTTGTCCTTTCTCACTTGCAATGCCAGACACTGCTGCAACTTAGGATGGAGGACGACCAGAAATCCTAATGTGTTGCACAGTGCCAGTAAAACTGAGTACAGGAACAACACTAATATAGCTACTCAGCCACATTTCCAAAGCACCTAAAACAACTACTCGAATCCACATTTAAATCTGTTAGCATGTGATGAATATATCATTCCTATGGCACTACAGCAATGAGCAAGATGTAATCTAAAGATGCGGCATAAATACTGGTTTTACATTAGATTTCATTATTACAGAATACTAGCGTTACTACGAAGTACTATTATTAGTAGCTTCTGTTTCTAAGTTTGCCATATTTCTATTTGTAAATGGTCTGTCTTTGTACAGAACAGGTCAAGACCCGGGCTCATCATATAAATGCATATTTTCACCCATCATGGCTGTCGAAGAGCATCTGGTGCATGAAAACATACTGACTAACTCACACACTCATTCACCTTAAGTCTTTGCACAGTGTATCAGTCATGTCCTTTTAATTTCCCTTTTCTCCTTGTGTACACCTGAAAAGGTAGGGCACACAAGCTCGTGTGTGTATGTGTGTACATGTTTAACTATCCTTATGGGGACCAAATGTCCTCATTAGGATAGAAAAACCAGAAACCACCTACCTTGTGTGGACATTTTATAGGTCCTCACAAGTAAAAGGGTCTATTTTAGGGTTAGGGTTAAGGTTAGGGTAAAGGTTAGGGTTAGGGTAAGGTTTAGGGTTAGGCATGTAGTTTGCATGGTTAAGGTTAGGGTTAAGGGCAAGGAAATGAATGTAGTCAATGAGGGGTCCTCATAAGGGAATTGAAACAAGTGTGTGTGTGTGTGTGTTAGTGTGTGAATGCTGGCACAGTGTAAGTTATTGTTGGTCAAGGCCGTCTGCCTTCCAGCACTTACCACCTCCTAACATGACTTAATACAAGTGCATGATTAAGCACACCCAGTGTACATTTGAACATGTAATGCATTTGGCTGTGTATCACGTGGTGGTATAACAGTGGGGTGGGGGGCGGGGGGGTCTTCTACAGTGTATAAGCGGGAGTTACTTTACATGCAGGCCAGACACACTTAGAGGGCTTTTTCTATTGTCTTCAAACAGATTTATCAGATGTGTT
>NC_079224.1:35856823-35949323 GCF_029633865.1 Lampris incognitus | reverse complement strand
AGCCACCCGTGTTTCTTACTGTAGTACAGTTTGCTGACTGAGGAGAACTTAACTTTGAATATGCCTGTAAGAAGATACCACAAACTGTGGAATAAAACACTGGTTTTATCCTTTCTTACATCGGGGGTCCTGTGGAAGTTTTTTGCTTCTCAAGTTAACGTACACGAATTAAGTCCAGGCAGTCGTTGAGCTTCAACTCCCACAGTGTGTGTAAAAGAAAATGTAATATTCCAGTAAATCGTTAACATGAATGCATTTAACTTGTTTCCCTAGTCTGGTTCTGTAGCGTGTCAATAAATGTTTAATGATAGCAGTTGTGAAGTATTCTGCTTTGACTCAGTACTGATACTAATTACTAACAACTACTGATCTTTTTAACATCACAGTTCAAAATTAATCTGGTGAGTAAACAACAGTTTTTGAGGTACACATTGCAATGATTAAGACATGTACTTTGAATGTAAATAAGGTGGCAGAGTGCATAAAAATGCATCAAAATAGAGCTTGTTTATAATTTTTTCCTCAGTTGTCTTAATAGCCATTTCTTTTTCTTTTTTCTTTTTTTTGGATTACCCCCCTTTTTTTCTCCCAACTTGTACTTGGCCAATTACCCCACTCTTACCCCACTCCGAGCCGTCCCGGTCGCTGCTCCGCCGCCTCTGCCGATCCGGGGAGGGCTGCAGACTACCACGTGTCTCCTTCAATACATGCGGAGTCACCAGCCGCTTATTTTCACCTGACAGTGAGGAGTTTCACCAGGGGGATGCAGCACGTGGGAGTTTCACGCTATTCCCCCCAGTTCCCCGCCCCCCCCGACCGACCAGAAGAGGCGCTAGTGCAACGACCGGGACACATACCCACACCCGGCTTCCCACGGAATAGACCGCCGTACTACCCAGACACTTAATATCCATTTCTTAGTGAAATCCTTTTAGTGTCCATGAGGATCTAGTGAACAAGTAGCCTACCTACTAAAATGTCTGTGCCTTCTTAAAGCTTGTATTTATATTGTGAAACAGTAAATGAATTGCACAAGGGTTGAATGAATAACAAACAATCACATAACACACCGTGTGCACCTTCTGACCGGAAATATAGGAGTCGTTACAATCGAACGTCGCACCTTCATTGGTGAAAACACACTCCATGTGTAGCTCCTGGAGGTTCTGGCAATATAGCATGCACTAGAAGAACCCCGCTACAATGTAGCGGTTTGGTTATCCACCCGTCTAAATCTCCCTCCTCTTCATCCTGCCAGCTAACCGCCTTCCCCCTGCCCCTAAACCCCCCCCACTCCAACTCCCTCCCCCCAAATGCTCAGAATCATCTGAAATGCCGAGAAAAGTGGTTTTTAGCCATTTTTAGAAAATGAATATTTTGCATAATTATGCATAATTATTATAATTATATTTTAATTTTCTGCTATTTTTCTGGAACAATACCTACCACCTCCAAAAAAAAATTAGGATCATAAGTGCATTTTCGCAAAAATGCATATATTTTGCATAATGCCAAAACATTTCTAAATCCCAGAAACATTTTTTAAAGGTGAAAAAATCAAAGATGCTCAGAATCATCTGAAATGCCGAGAAAAGTGGTTTTTAGCCATTTTTATAAAAATGCATATTTATGCATAATTATGCATAATTTTAATTTTCTGGGATTTTTCCCTTACTCTCTGAGACAATACCTACCACCTCCAAAAAGAATTAGGATCATGAGTGCTTTAGTTTTCGGTCCCGCTATCTACACTAACACCACACACACACACATTACGAAAATATATGAGTAGATTTTCTCTACTACTAGTTAGCTTGATCCGTATGTTATCAGCACCATGTGATCCATTCAACAAAATCCACTGGTTTTGAACAGTAGGTGTTATTACCTGAGATGTTGAGAACCAAAAGCTATATTTGCAACATATTATTTACAATATGATTGCACAATAACATCTATTATAATAAACAAGCTATTTTCCTGGAAATGTATTTTAAAATATTAGGAAAGTAGTACTTTTTCCTGCGACAGCAACACGTTACATGAGCTCGCAGATTCTTCTGGTTTCCATGTCTCCAATGGCTTTTTAAGGTGTTATTTATTTGTTGTGTGGTATAAATGTAATGTCTCTATTATTTGTTGTCTGTATGAGTTGATTTGATGGCAAACGAGTTTCCCTTTGGGAAATAATACAGCTTTCTAATCCTACGGAGCCCCTAAAGGGACATGGGCGAATTTTTTTTGTTAACTATCTCGTGCTCACCAGTTAGTATCTCGTGAGCACGAGATAGTTAACAAAAAAAATCGCCCATGTCCCTTTAGGGGCTCCGTAATTTACAACAATAAGGAAAACATTACTATTGAAAACTTTTCATCCTCTAGAAAATAATGAGCAGGCACCACAAGAGATGTAAAACATGTGCAGAATAAAATGTAAAATAACAATAAAATAACTAAATCGTAGATAAGGAGGGACTAAATTGTTAGTTTTTAAGATATTACGTTGGTCAGCTCATTTCCTAGTAATCCTCAGGACTCCGCAATCTACACCCATCTACAGGCCAGTGGTCACTCTTTCAAGGATGAGGACGTGCACATCCTTGATAGGGAGGAACGCTGGTTTGAACGGGGAGTCAAAGAGGCCATCTATGTGAAGAGGGAACGATCATCCCTGAACCGAGGGGGTGGGCAGAGTACATCTGTCACCATCTTACAATGCTGTGACTGCAACTATAACACCAATCCTCTGCGAAAAGTACGCATTGGCCATTAACTATAATTAATGGCGATGTCAATTTACCTTTGAAATTTCGGTCGTTGTGCAACTGTGCTGTTTGTAAGGTTGGGCATACCTGCAGTCAGCTGAGACTGAAGAAGCCACTTAGATGATTGATGAAGCGTTTCTCCCACTAAACGCTGTGTCCAGATGAACCGATGCTACTTTAGTGAATGGTAGTCATTGAGGGACTCCACATTAAAAAAAAAAAACTGAAGCGACGACCGAATCCGGAAGTATGTCTGACCACGTGACACAGGCCGTGGTTGTCAAGGAGACAAGCTTACATCCAACGTTCCAGTCGCAGACCGAGTACAGCAGACCGGGCCGGAGAAGGAACCGATCACACTCACGCATGGTTATAAGGTCAGTCCCAAGGTCTCCAGGTTAAAGGACCGTGTTTTCTATGGACGCTGTAAATATTACATATCTTTAGAAAGCAGACACAGCTGGCACTTGTGACATGGGCGAGAGCGCCGCTAACCTCGGACGCATCGAGCTTTTGGGTGACAAGGGGCTTCGTCAAAGCTAGTCCTCATCTTTTCCACTGTGTTTCTCATGTTGTCTCCTCTTTCAATCACTCTCAAACGCACGCGTCTAGCTAGATTGTAAAGCGTGGTTTTGAACGTTAAGTGCTTTATTTAAATCGGGAATGTTACACAACTGGTGACGATGGCACAGCGTAATGTACACACCGAAATATAGAAGGTTTGGCAATCCGTTCATCAGATAAACAACTGGATACTTCAATCTGACTCAGATATAAACGGCTAAAATCGTAATGCGGGACATCAGGATAGACAGATTGATGCGTAGCCAGAACAAACTGGGGGGGGGGGGGCAGTCAGTTTTCCCAGGGAGTCCGGACTTAAAACATGGTTGGAAACATATACTTTTACTTGGTAAAAATGCCAATGCCACTGTGACAAGAGAACCCCTCATATTGGAATAATACATAACACATTAAGATAATACATAATAATCCGTGATAAAATGCAAAAACACAAAACAAGCAGATTTTATTTGGAAACTGTCAAAATTTGGCATGAAACATTTTTACAACTTGATTTTGCATACAGGAGACATATCACAATGTATATTGATACCAAAAAAAATCATTTGAAGTATCGTGATATTGATTTGAACCATATCACCCAGCCCTAATAATAAGTCACATCACACTGGTGTTGGTTTCATGGATGATTGGTTTCTTAAGGAAATAAAGAATACATTAATCAATACTATAAACAGAATCATAATCATGTTTATTGGCCATATGGGCTTGCACATACATGGAATTTGGCTGCAGTTTCGTGGCTCTCTCAGTGTACTTGAATAGCAACACTACAACACAACTATATATATATATATATATATATATATATGTGTGTGTGTGTGTGTATGTATGTATATATAAATGTGTGTGTGTGTGTGTGTGTATGTGTGTGTGTGTGTGTGTGTGTGTGTGTATATAATCCAGTGAGTCAAGTCAATTCTTTATGAGACAGTACAAGCCTGTTTCATGCCATAAGCAATCATCAGCTGTCAATAAAGCTACTCGAGGAATTATTTTGCTCCTTATTTGTTGAGCACTTTCCCTACCATTATTTGTTTCTTTCAACAAAGTTATATGTATATATATATATATATATATATATATATATATATAATATAAATTCAGAGATAATCTCTAAATATTGGTGTCTTTGTGCCTGATGACGAGCAATTAGATGTCACTGTTTGTCCACCTTTTTATTAACCACTACCCCTGTCTATGAGGCTTTAGTTTGTTTTCATGTCATGTTTAAATATGCCATAAATATGAGCTGAACGTTCACGTCAGCTTCCTAGTGGCAACACTCACCACATACAGTTTTTTAAACACTAGACTCACTGTTAGAAGAACTGCAGGCCACGCGCTGTGTTGTGGACCTTCTTCCATTCATTCAGCCATTTGGGTGTGTGTGTTTGGGGGGGGGGGTGCGCCATGCCTAGTGATTGGTCCATAGATAGATATAGATAGATAGATAGACAGACAGACAGACAGATAGATAGATAGATAGATAGATAGATAGATAGATAGATAGATAGATAGATAGATAGATAGATAGATAGATAGATAGATAGATAGATAGATAGATAGATAGATAGATAGATAGATAGATAGATAGATAGATAGATAGATAGATAGACATTGACAAATATCACACACACACAAACACATTAGTGTTTGGCTCTGCAAAGTTTTAGATTAAACAAGCTAATACTTTTATTTTGCCTTTGACAGAAACAGTGTGACTCATAATGCAGGACACCAGGAACGGGATGATGCCCTTTCCACCACCTTTTGGCAAGGACAGAGTCATCTGTGATTTCCCAAAGGTAAATATAAAAAAATATTTAAAAAAAAACAACCTTCCAGTCTTATAGAACAGACCTGTGATGACAGTCATTTTCAGTAGGGTTTATTTTGTATGTTTTATTCTTTTATCATTACCTCATTTTGATCTGTGCGCTTTCATTAAAAGTGCATTGCATTGTATTTTGATGTGCAATACAAAATGTGTTATGCAAATAAAGTTTGATTGATTCATTGATTGATTCATTGATATGAACAGTATAGCATAATCCTTTAGGGTGCAGTTTTTGCTGTGAAATTACTCTGATAGAAATGGTAGTACAGTGTGTGGCATGTAGAGGGCCTTTAATTTATTGAAAGCGTGTGACCTCCACTCCTTCAGAGGGACAAATCTGTGTGAGATCACAGGACTCCAACTAATATGCGGCTGTTGCGCAGTGTATTTATTTAAATCATCTGTCCAAATAGTGGTTCTTAACCCATTACCTGTTTGGTTTTCATCATTTCTTCCAAACATTTGGCTCTGGTGAGGCCAAAGGGCCAGGAAGTCTAAACAGAGACAACCAGGGACAGAAGTATGAACTCCCATAATAATTCAAACTTTATGAAACATTTGAAATTCCTGATCCATGAGAGAGGTTTCAGAATTGCAGTCTCGGGGTAATTTTTAAACACCACCCTCTTTACTTGTTTTCCATCCTTTTCTATACAGATGTTTTTCCCCCCATTTGACTCTGTTCTGGACACTTTCCAGATATGGAGTTTAGTCAGATGATTTAGACGGAAGTCATGGGAGGTCACTGCATGTTTCCTGACACCAGATCTGCGAGCAGAGAGATTCTCTGTGAGCATGAATATGAAGAGGCATCAGGTTCCTCACGAGCTTCTGTTAGTGTAGCGGAGGATAAATGAACCTAAGCGCAGTTTCTCCATCTTTTTAAGTGCTGACGTTAATCTTCATTAGATAAATCTGTACATCAAAGTAACTGATGCATGTTATAGAGAATAGTGTATTTCAATGGAGAAATGCTTTTCTCAAAATATCTTATCTATCTTGGTAAGAATTAGATATTGTCATAGATATTGTATTCCTGCATAGAGACTATCAAATGAAGAAAATGGCAAATTGTTGGCTCCTCTGAGCGGCCGTCGTGTCATAGGAACTGGATGCTAGCAGTTTGTGCTCCTTACTCTTTGCAGTGCTACACAGCTCAGGCTTGTCTGCAGCTGAAGAAGGACTGGAGCCAGGAGGTGAAGGCTGCTTGTAAAGACAGAACCACCAGACACCAGCCGTGAGTTGCCTGGTTTAGTTTAATAGGATGCACTTCTCATTCATTTACTTCCCTTATTAGAGTGTTACATGGAACATGGCTCTCATAAGGGAAGCATCAACCCCATCCCTAAACTTGACTTCAAAGAAGGTTGAATCAGTTCATCTTGATACAACTTTTATTAACAGATACATTTCTTTTTTTTTAATCTCTTTTTTTCACTCCACTCTCTGAGCCATCCCCGGTCATTGCCCCACCCCCTCTGCCAATCCGGGGAAGGCTGCAGACTACCACATGCCTTCTCCAATACATGTGGGGTTGCCAGTCGTTTCTTTTCACCTGACACTAAGGAGTTTTGCCAGGGGGATGTAGCACATGGGAGGATCATGCTATTCCCCCCAGTCCCCCCCCCCAAACAGGCGCCACAACTGGCCAGAGGAGGCGCTAGTGCAGTGACCAGGACACATGCGCATATCCGGCTTCCCACCCACAGACATGGCCAATTATGTCTGTAGAAATGCCCGACCAAGCCAGAGACAACACGGGAATTCGAACCGGCAATCCCCATGTTTGTAGGCAACGGAATAGACCGCTACGTTACCCGGATGCCTCAGCATTATGCAACGTTGCCTTATAAACCCCTTAATCGTTTATTTAAAATGTCCCTATTGTGCTGTAATGACAAAATGTGTGTTGTGTTTTTTTTTCTGAAGATGGGATCGACAGACGATGTCAAAAGTAGTGGTTGTTGGAGACCTCAATGTGGGAAAGACCTGTTTGATAAACAGGTATTTTACAGATCCCTAACCTGTCTGAAGCATGCATTTGAATGATATTTCTAGTTTCAATATACTTTTACTTTTTGTTTGCATGTGTTCAGGTTCTGTAAAGATGTATTTGACAAAGATTATAAAGCCACCATAGGGGTCGACTTTGAGATTGAGAGGTTTGAGTTGTCTGGAGTTCCATTCTCCCTTCAGATGTGAGTTGTTTGTTTGTTTCGTTTTGTTTTGGGTTTTTTTGTTTTTTTTTAAGCAATACAATGACACAGAGGTTTTGACGGCTTAGTCTTCATGTCTATTCTGTTGATTGCTCACTCTTTAAATGTAGCTGGGACACTGCCGGTCAGGAAAAATTCAAATGCATTGCTTCAGCGTATTACAGAGGAGCTCAGGGTAAGACAGTTTAACACGTATCCTCAGATCATTCCTCATTTCTCATGCCGATGATATTGCTTTCAGGGTCATGATGTGGGAAAGCATTATGGCTGTATTGAAACAGCTATACTGACATGGAGAGTCCCTTTTTGTCTTTTTTTTAGTGATTGTCACAGTCTTTGACTTGGCAGACATTAAGTCCCTGGAGAACACCCGGTAGGTCTGTCACATTATTCCAGCATGAGCCTTAAATCTCCAGGCAAATATAGAAAAGTGAATTATGAGTTCCTGATGAAAAAATCTGCAATTTGAACAAAAGACACAGAAAATAAACTTTTTTCTCCCTGTTCTTGTTATTATGAACACTTGTTAGCATACATTTGATGTCGCTGTAATCATACTGTCATATCATGCATTGTGTAATGAGTAAACCCTCAGATACAGGATATGATATTAATATTAGTGGCATTCATATTCCCCGCTCACTATCAGCATACATTTTTCTCTCAGTCAACACCTTTTTTCCAAATTCAGTCAAGAAAATAAATTTTTATGGGATTTTCAGATAAACTAAAATAAAGGGGATAGTTTGCATTAAGATGTGTTGTATGCTGCACTGTGAGGTCAATGAAAACACCCCTTCATCATCGTAGGCAGTGGCTGCTGGAGGCCTTGAGGGAAAACGAGCCTGATTCCTGCTTCGTCTTTATGGTCGGCACCAAGAGTGACCTGCTTGTGAGTACAGTGACGTGTGTGGATCCCGTTTGGATTTTTGATCGTAATGTGGTTTAAATATGTTCATTCGAAATGACGTTGTGGCTTTACGTGCAGCGTTAACACTGATCGTTTGTCGTGATATCATCTTTTCTTTCAAGGCCTCGGAAGAACGACACAGGACAGAGAAAGACGCCATTAAAATGGCGACGGAAATGCAAGCAGAGTTCTGGGCTGTTTCAGCCAAATCAGGTAAAACCAAGAGCTCCCAGTCAATCTGTGTTATAATTTCAGTGTTGTCAGATGTGTTGGGACAAGGCAGCGTTATGAAGGAATAATATCTAAAAATGATACCTTTTTGCTGTCTCACAGGGGAGAATGTGCAGCAATTCTTCCTTAGGGTGGCGGCTTTGGCCTTCGAAGACTCCATATTGAAAGACCTGGAGAGAAGGGTCACACCTGCCAGCATTGGGCGAGGAGAAATGATTAGTAAGAGCAACTTAAATCTCATTAAAGGCAGAGGTTTTTGGAAAAGGTGGAATATTTTATTAGTCCCTGTGATGGCCTGGCAGCCTGTCTAGGGTGTCTCCCCGCCTGCCGCCCAGTGACTGCTGGGATAGGCTCCAACTTCCCCACGACCCTGAGAGCAGGATAAGCGGTTCGGATAATGGATGGATGGATGAATATTATGATGGGGCATGAGGTTGATGGGATGTCTATTTGTCTGGTTGGTATGTCATGCGAGGTTATTGTATGATCCAAATATGCAGAAACGATGATGGTCTTTGTCTGTGTTTGCTCGTGTTATCAGGATCAGACCAAGCCAACCTGGGGGAGGCTACATCCAAAGACAAGAAGGGAAACTGTTGCTGAGGGAGAGTACCGATATTTATCAAACACAACTGAAAGGCTTGCAGTAGAAAAGGATTCTGCGTTCAGTCGCAGTTTTGGAAAGCAAAGTGACTAACAGCCACTTACCCATATGACTGTCATGTGCCTTAGGACATGTCCCCTCACATTGTATATCTTTCATAAAAACTGCCTGATATATTGTGGGTATGTGTGTTCATTCTTTTAAATATGTTATTTGTTAAGTTCTTGATATAGTGAGTATGTTTATACAGTATTATTTGTTTTGTGAATGTGGGTTGAGCCAACTTTTGATCCTTAGCATGGAAAGCATTTGAAGAACATTAATGATATTTAGTGTTAAATTTCACAGAATTCTGTTTAGCAGAAGATAAATCCAACGTTTATCTTAAAGGAATACAGTAAAAATTTGAATAAATCTACCTACTCGAGCTTCCCCACAGTACAAGCTTGTTATAACTGTTTAATTATAATATAATTCCAGTGAATAACACAATGTCATGGATGATGATAGTTGCTGTATAAGATCTGTATTTTTCATCAATAAAGATTTTTCCCTTTCAGGGGTGTAAAAAGCTGCTTCATCAAATTCATTGCAAGGGTACTAAAGATCTCGAGTATGTCCTTGCATTATTCTGTGGTTAAAAAAATAAAAAATAAAAGAAAGACCCCTTTCTTTTGCAAAGACATGGCAGGAAATGGGCTCTGCACAATGCGCGCGCACAGGCTATAGTCTTCCTATTTTTCTTGGAAAATTCATTTAAATTAAAATAATTCGCAGATTCAAACTTCCGTTCAGCTGGGGGCGGTAATGCGCCATAAAGTTGTTTGCCAACCACCATTAAAAGAAAGCAGAAGAAGAATCACGGCGCGTCATGTGAACGGAAATGGTGGCCAACTGGTGAGCTGCTGGTAAACATGAGTTTTCTTTGAGATTGAGGCTCGGCTTTGTTTTATTTAAATGCGTATTTAACAAAAATGCCGATTTTTACATAAACCGGAATTCACGGCAAACTCTGATAATCGCAGGTGTTTGCGTACAAACCGAGTAACGAAGTGGGTGTCATTTATAAACAGCAGAATTTTGAAGCTGTCATGTTTATGTATGCGTCGTTTATGGATCAGTTGTGCGTTTTGATAGAGTTAGTTGTAATGATTGCCCACATTGTAACGCTGTCTCTGATCCAAACACACATATGAATATAAGTTAAATACAACTTTTCTAAACCTGGGAATTAGTGAAAGCTTTGGAATACTTTAAGCTAGCCACACTGTGGGCTACCGAAAATGTTATTTTTATTTTTCGGTACAGCAACATTAAATGTGTATTTTTCATGCAGGACAACAAAATGTGGAATATTTATATGACAAACACTTCAATAATAGCTAAATTTTATAGACACAAAAGCTGGTTCTTAAAGATCACCCCAACTTTATCAGCTGTTGAAAATGATTTTAAGTCCCTTTATATGTCGCAAAAAAAACCCTGACGTGAAACGGTGCCCGTACAATGTGTGAAAAGAGGATAATGTAGGAAGATAGTTCTATTTATTCTTATATACATATAATTACTGCTTGGACGAGTTTCTGTATGTTTGCCCTATACATATCAGAATCATTATTTGGCCATTTATGTTTTACACACATGGAATTTGACTCCATTGGCTCTCAATATACTTACACAGAACAACAGCACAACCATCTTCAGGAATATATATAAGGAATGACTATATATGGGTGAAACAGGAAGGCAGTAGTGCAATTGTGCAGAGTGCAAAGATGCTGGAATAAATATGTTAGCAGGTTACTTATATACGTACATGAGGTAAGTAGACATGACAAAATATGCATGTATACGTACAATATACAGTATATACGGCATGCTTAGATTTGTTATGACAATGTTAAGTGTTCATCAGAGTGACAGCCTGCAGAAAGAAACTGTTCTTGTGTCTGGTTGTTTTGGCGTACAGTGGTCTGTAGCGTCTACCAGAGGGGATGAGTTGGAACAGGTTGTGGCCAGGGTGTGATGGGTCTGCAGTGATGTTGCCTGGGTGTTTGCTGATTCTGGAGATGATAATGGATTACATTTATTTAGTGCTTTATCTTGAAACCCAAAGCGCTTCACGGTGAAGGGGGAAAACTCACCTCAGCCACCACCAATATGTAGCACCCACTTGGGTGATGCTTGGCAGCCATTTTATGCCAGAACGCTCACCATACATCAGCTTGAGGTGGAAAGGGAGGGACTCATTGAACAAATTACTCGAGGGGATGATTAGGTGGCCAGATGGGGAGAGTCAGGTTGGGAATATTGCCAGGACATTGGGGGACCCCCTACTCTTTGTGATAAGTGCCCTAGGATTTTTAATGACCACAGTGAGTCAGAACCTCAGTTTAACATCTCAGCCAAAGGGATAGCATCTCCTACAGCAGTGTACCCATCACTGCACTGGGATTTTTGTTGTTTATTAGGACCAGAGGGAAGACTTCCCCCTACTGGCCCACCAACACCACTTCCAGCAGCAAATCATTTTCCTAGGAGGTCTTCCATCCAAGTACTAGCCAAGCCCACACCTGCTTAGCTTTTGTCATTCGGCAGAACCAGGGTACATGTAGGTATGGCTGCTGGTTGTGAATGTATATGTCCTTGAATGGAGGGCAGGTTGGCACCAATGATTTTCTCTGCAGTCCTGACTGTCTGTTGTAGTCTGTTCCTGTCTTGTTTGGTGGCTGATCCAAACCAGACAGCGATGGATGTGCAAAAAACAAGACTGGATTATCGCAGAGTAGAACTGAATCAGCAGTTCCTGGGGCAGGCTGAACTGTCTGAGCCAACGGAGAAAGTAAATCCTCTGCTAGGCCTTTTTGATGATTGTGTCTGTGTTGGATACCCACCTTAATTCCTAGGAGACTGTGGATCCCAGAAACCAGAAGGTGTCCACAGCAGACACAGTGCTATTGAGTATGGTGAGGGGGATAATGTTGGGGGGGGGGGGCTCCTCTTGAAGTCCACTGTGATCTCCACAGTTTGGAGTATGTTCAGTTCCAGGTTGTTATGACTGCACCAGAGGGCCAGCTATTCAACCTCCCGTCTGTATGCAGACTCATCACTGTCCAGGATGAGGCCAATGATTGTTGTGTCGTCTACAAACTTCAGGAGTTTAACAGACGGGTCTCCTGAGATGTAGGCATTTGTGTGGAGAGAGAAGAGCAGATGGGAGAGCACACATCTCTGGGGGGAACCAGTGCTGATTGTCTGGGTTTAAATGCTGTTATGATTGTGATACATGTTGTCAAAACACTTGTTCTAAGGCTGACTCTTGATTGTCCCTTCAGCTGATTCATCATGAAGACAAATAAGTGCTATAAGCTTGTGGTGCACAAAAAAGGCTTTGGAGGGAGTGGTATGTGAAGTTTTATAATTTAACCACAATACATGTAAACTCTTTTTAAAGGGTTGCTGTCATAACTTAACTATTAACTCTTTCTTCTGGACAGATGACGAGCTAGTTGTCAATCCAAAAGTTTTCCCCCAAGTCAGTCTTGGAGACATCATTGAGATTGCACACCCCACCGATGAATACAGGTGAGCTTTTATGTTAAGTAGATTTTTACGTCTATGCCTTTTAGACTTGACTGGTCTTTTATTTGTAAAATGGTAAATATTGATCCAACCCTGATTTCTTAATCTTTATTTTAATTTCTCAGTCCTCTTTTGTTGCAAGTGAAGAGCCTAAAAGAGGACCTGCAGAAAGGTATATTAAAAATGTCCTTACACTGTATCCTGTGCTCTTGTTTTGGAGTTTACCTTCATTAGAATTTACAAAACCAGGGGATCGCCGGCTCGAGTCCCTGTGTTACCTCCGGCATCCCTGCAGACACAATTGGCCGTGTCTGCGGGTGGGAAGCTGGATGTGGGTATGTGTCCTGGTCACTGCACTAGTGCCTCCTCTGGTCGGTTGGGGCGCCTGTTTGGGGGGGAGGAGTAACTGGGGGGAATAGTGTGATCTCCCACGCACTACGTCCCCCTGGTGAAACTCCTCACTGTCAGGTGAAAAAAGTGGCTGGTGACTCCACATGTATTGGAGGAGGCATGTGGTAGTCTGCAGCCCTCCCCGGATCGGCTGACTGGGTGGGGCAGTGACTGGGACAGCTCGGAAGGGTGAGGTAATTGTCCAAATACAACTGGGGAGAAAAAAAATCAAAAAAAATTTTTTTTTACAAAACCATACTGGCATTGGCCGTTCATTATTAATATCTAACTAACTTTGACGAGTACTTTGTTCTATTCCAGAGACAATCAGCGTAGACCAGACAGTAGCACAGGTCTTCAAACTACGGGCATATCAGGATGTCATTGTTAACATTGTTGACCCTAAGGTATGTTCATGGGGAATCTTCTTTAGTTGGAGCACATTTCAGTGTCAGAATCATATTTGTTGGCCATGTAAGTTTGTACACACATGGAATTTGACTCCGGTTTCGTGGCTCTCTCAGTGTACTTAACATAGAATAACAACACAACGCCATAACAATCTTTAGATGTATACACAAGGATTGACTATATACAGGCAAAATAAGTGGTGATAAGGTGCAATGGTACAGAGAATATATCAAGATATTTGGTGTATACAGTTCATTTGGAATTCTTACAGGTTTTTTTTTAAAAAACTTTTTTGGCTTCAAGGATGTTACACTGGACCTGGTGGAGCTCACATTCAAAGATCAGTATATTGGCAGGGGAGACATGTGGAGACTGAAGAAGAGTCTGGTGAGAAATATGTGTGCGTGACAGAGTAGATAATTCTTGCACATGATTGTATAAAACTGATACTGATACCTGATTGTTCATTACAGGTGAGCACGTGTGCTTATGTGACCCAGAAAGTGGAGTTTGCAGGAATCAGGTAAAGTTAGTTTGGTAGTTTTACATGGCACTATACTGACACTCATTAGTTGGTTGTTGATCATTGCTAGAGACTGATAAGTTGAAAAAAATTTGATAACTAACTATCCATATTCTTGTTCTAATGCAAAAATGTGAAACACAATTGCTTGAGACCAGCCAGTCTCATGACACTGGACACTGATATCAGTACGGCTTAGTCTGACTGAAGCATTCATTCATTCATTCATTCATTCATTCATTCATTCATTCATTCATTCATTCATTCATTCATTCATTCATTCATCTTCAGCCGCTTCTCCAGGGTTGGGTTGCGGTGGCAGCAAGCAAAGTAGGGCACTCCAGATGTCCCTCTCTCCAGCAACACCCTCCAGCTCCTCCTGGGGGATCTCAAGGCGTTCCCAGGCCAGATTGGACATGTAGTCCCTCCAGCGAGTTCTGGGTCTACCCCAGGGTCTCCTCTCAGTTGGCCGTGCCTGGAAAACCTCCAAAGGAAGGTGTCCAGGAGGCATCCTAATCAGATGCCCGAACCACCTCAGCTAACTTCTTTGGATGCGAAGGAGCAGTGGCTCTACTTTGAACTCCCTCTGGATGTCTGAGCTCCTCACCCTATCTCTAAGGCTGAGCCGAGTCACCCTATGGAGGAAACTCATTTCAGCCGCTTGTATCCGCAATCTCACCTTTTCGGTCACTACCCAAAGCTCATGACCATAGGTGAGGGTTGGAATGAAGATTGACTGGTAAATTGACAGCTTTGTCATCCGGCTCAGCTCCCTCTTCACCACAACACTCCCATACAACATCCACATTACTGCTGATGCTGCACCAATCCGCCTGTCAATCTCCCGCTCCATCCTACCCTCACTCGTGAACAAGACCCCGAAATACTTGAACTCCTTCGCTTGAGGCAAAAACTCATCCCCAACCCAGAGGGAGCAATCCACCATTTTCTGGTAGAGAATCCTGGTCTCAGACTTGGAGGTGCTGACTCTCATCCCGGCCATTTCACACTCAGCTGCATACCGCCCCAGAGTGCGCTGGAGGCTGCGTTCTGATGGAACCAACAAAGCCACATCATCTGCGAAGAGCAGAGATGCAATTCTGAGGTTCCCAAAATGGACACACTCATCACCTTGGCTGCGCCTTGAGATCCTGTCCATGAATATCACAAACAGAATTGGAGACAAGGGACAACCTCGGCAGAGTCCGACACCCACCAAAAACGTGTTTGACTTTGTGCCAAGACTGCGGACACAGCTCTAACTCTGGTTTTTCAAGGACCGGATGGCCTGTAGCAACTGCCCCGGTAGCCCATACTCCTGCAGTACCGCCCACAGAGTACCCCGGGGTACACGGTCGTAAGCCTTCTCCAAGTCCGCAAAACACATGTAGACTGGCTGGTCAAACTCCCATGCCTCCCTCAGCACTTCTACAAGGGTAAAGAGTTGGTCCGTTGTTCCACAGCCAGGACGGAATCTGCATTGTTCCTCCTGGATCTGAGGTTCGACAATCAGTTGGAGCCTCCTTTCCAACACCCTAGAGTAGACTTCCCAGGGAGGCTGAGCAATGTGATTCCCCAATAATTGGAGCACACCCTCCGATCCCCCTTTTTAAATAGGGGAACCACCACCGCAGTCTGCCACTCCACAGGTACTGTCCCTGAACTCCACGTGACACTGAAGAGGCATGTCAACCAAGACAGCCCAACAATGTCCAGAGACTTCATCATCTCAAGGCGAGTCTCATCCACACCCGTCCCCTTGCCACTGAGGAGCTTCTTAACTACCTCAAGAGACTTCTGCCAGGGATATGGGTGGGGCTTCCCCTGAGTCTTCAGACTCTACCTCCTCTACTGAGGATGTGTTAGCCGGGTTCAGGAGCTCCTCAAATTGTTCTTTCCACCGCTCGACAACATCACCAGTCCGAGTCACCAGTCCTCGCTGGCTGAACACAGCCTGAGTCAAGCCCTGCTTCCCCTTCCTGAGTCGCCGGATGATTTGCCAGAACTTCCTTGAGGCCAACTGAAAGCCCTCCTTCATTGCCTCACCAAACTCCTCCCACACCCAAGTGTTTGCTTCTGTGACCACTGAAGCCGCAGCCCTTCTGGCCTCCCGGTACCTGTCTGCTTCTTCCGGAGATCCCTGGGCCAACCAAGCCCGAAAGGCCTCCTTCTTCAGCCTGACAGCTTCCCTCACCACTGGCATCCACCAGCGGGTTCTTAGGTTGCCACCTCAACAGGCACTGATGACCTTATGACCACAGCTCCTGCCTGCCGCATCTGCAACAGAGGCTTTGATCATGGCCCACTCAGACTGCATGTCCCCAGCCTCCCTCGGGATACACGAGAACTTCTTCCGGAGGTGGGAGTTGAAGACCTCACAGTCAGGGGCCTCTGCCAGATGTTCCCAGTTCACCCTCACTACACGTTTGGGTTTGCCAGGTCTGTCCGGCAGCCTTCCCTGCCAATTGATCCAACTCACCACCAGGTGGTGATCAGTTGACAGCTCTGCTCCTCTCTTCACCCGAGTGTCCAAAACACATGGCTGCAGATCTGATGATACGATCACAAAGTCTGTCATCAATCTTCGGCTGAAGGTGTTCTGGTACCAAGTCCACTTATGAACTACCTTTTGTTCAAACATGGTGTTTGTCACGGCCAATCCATGACTCGTACAGAAGTCCAATAACAAGGCACTGTTCGCTGTTCCTCCCAATCACGCCCTTCCAGGTTTCTCCATCGTTGCCCATGTGAGCATTGAAGTCCCCCAGCAGAACTATAGAGTACCGAGGCGGAGCCCTATCCAGGACACCACCCAGAGACTCCAAGAAGGCCAGATACTCCAAACTGGTATTCGGTGCATAAGCACACACAACAGTCAGAGCCTCCCCCCCACAGCAACTCGCAGTCATATAGCAGCAACCCTCTCATTCCCCAGGGAGAACTCCAACACGGCGGCACTCAACCGGGGACTTGTGAGTATCCCCACACCTGCCCGGCGCCTGTCAACTTGGCCAACTCCGAAAAAGTAATGAGTCCAGCCCCTCTCCAGGAATTTCGTACCAGAGCCCGTGCTATGTGTGGAGGTGAGCCCAACTATATCTAGTTGGTACCGCTCCACCTCCCGCACCTGCTCAGGCTCCTTCCCTGTCATAAAGGTGATGTTCCACGTCCCGAGGATCAAACTGCGATGCTGGAAGTCGGCACGCCCCAGTCCCCGCCTTTGCCTGCCACCCGGCCTACATTGCACCCTACCCCAGTGCTCACCCTCACTTGTGATGGATCCATGGGGTGATGGCTCCATGTTGTTCTTTTGGGCTGGGCCCGACTGGGCTCCATGGGCCCAGGCCTGGCCACCAGACGCTCACCAGCGAGCTCCCTTCTCAGGTCTGGCTCCAGGAGGGGGCCTTGGTTTCCCTTTTTCAGGCAAGGAGCTGTAACTTTGCTGGTGTAATTTCACTGAGTTTCTTAAGAATCGCTGTTAGTCTAGCTCCTCCCCTGGGACCAGTTTGCCTAGGGAGACCCTACCAGGGGCTGTTGCCCCCAACAACACAGCTCTCAGGATCACTGGAACACACTGAAGCAGCCTGCAAAAAAATTCAGTGAGAGACAGAAGAAAGTAATTCCTTTCCTCTGTCTCTGACTGAATTTTTTTGACCAATTATAATTGGTCAAGCGAGAGAAAAAGTAAGAGATAGAGAAGTGTGTGTGTGTGTGGGGGGGGTGCACAGAGCTCGATTAGGAGGATGAAGTTGACTATAACTGGTGGAGGTTATGAGGGGAAACATGTTTGTGGATATGTTAAAATCAGGCGCCCAAAGCTTTACTCTCATCAGCGTGCAAGGTTAAAGAGTAAAAAGTTCGATGATCCTGTATGATTATTTTCATCGCTTAATGCTTTTTCCCAATGTGTTTCTCTATGTAGGGCGCAGGCCAGTGAACTCTGGGTGAAGGGGGAGAAAGTGACCTGTGGTTACATCAGTGAGGACACAAGGGTAAGAAATAAAACTGAGGTCTTTATCATATTAGCTACATATTTTCTTAATTCAGCACATAGTGTGAATTTTGAGCAGAAGTTGGAATGTGTCTGCACTGTATACTGGCATGCTGCTTTGGAAAATGGTGCTCGGTGGAGAATGTAGATTTTCTGCTGACTGCTCAAAATTGAAGAACAGCACACACAGCACTTGTACTAGGGCTGGGCAGCAAATTGACTTTTTTACATTATATCGATATAGTTTGATGTTGCTTTAAAATACATAACCCGTTTCTTAACACTAGAACAACCAGGATTTCACTCCTACCTAAAACAACCATGGGCGGTTGTGGGGAAACCTGGCCTGAGTGGCTGAAATGTAGGAGACGGACTCAAAACAGTTTCTATATAATAAAACTATTTATTTACAGGGTGTAGCTACATATGAACTGAACAAACTCAACTCCCAATAATTGAGCTTAAACTAACAAATAAACAGTACTCAACTCACAACAATTGGAGCATCTCGTACACACATCTACACCCTGACATCCTACAGCCCCCTAACAACTCCAAAGCTACTGCTTATACCCCTTGAGTTGATCAGCAGCACCCGAGTTTAGGCTGTACTACTGTGGCAAGGAAAGCCATCACCTGGAAATGACGACGGGACAAATGGTGTGTTCTCACCCACTTTGTCACAGCGGTCAAATTGGCGGCCAGTTTTTAAAACTCTGTTTTCTGTCACGATAAATACCCAATTGAGATATTAATGCGAAACTAACCAACACCAAAATTAACATTTTGACAACTACAATACTATTTTTAAACAAGTTAAACTTCAGAGAGACATGGTCGAACTTGAATAGCAAAAGTGAAAATATTACCTGAAAAACAAAATGGAAAACACATATTGCTAATCGAACAAACGTATCAAGGCCTATAAAACGTGAAATGTTAAAATAGAACTAAATACATTTTGAAACTGTCCCAAACAACGACAGGAACTTAAAAACTGCTAGAATGACGGTTTTTAAACACTATATTCTGTCAAGATAAATACCCAATTGAGATATTAATGCATTACATTTGTTAGTATGTCTGTTAAGAGACTGACACCAAAATTAAAATTTTAACAACTTTTAATACTATTTTTCAAACAATTTAAAATAGCCGCTGTCCAACGCCCTGTAAATACTGCAACGCCTCGGTGGTAATAATAATAAATCAATCTTATATAGCGCTTTTCTATTACTGGTAGTCATGGTGCGTCTGAAACGGTGTCTGTAACCAGACATGTTGGCAAAAATCAAAAATCAAATTTCGACTATTTCTCTGCGCTGGAGAATGCTTGTTTTTTTTTCTCTCTCGGACAGAGCAATGAACTTTGCGAAGGAAATGATGTGAGCAAAACAGGTAATGCTATATAGTGACATGACGGGGACGATCATGCTGGAGCCTATCCCAGCAGTCATTGGGTGGCAGGCAGGGAGACACCCTGGACAGGCTGCCAGTCCATCACAGGGCTATTATTTTAGATAATTTTTCATTTACATGTCAATATATTGTGCAGCTGTATATTTTAAAACAGGGAAGGAAACCCTTCAAAGATGAAGTGCACCCTGAGACTGTGAAGTGAACAATCTGAACCCTCACGTCATACAGTATAGCATTACTCCTTCACTTTGCCTCTGGGTGGCTTTTTATTTTATCATCACTGTTGCAACTATTCGATATGTAACACTCCTTGATTTCACTTTCAACGCTATCTTTTGATGCAGGTTGTGTTTCGATCAACATCTGCGATGGTGTACATATTTATCCAGATGAGCTGTGAGATGTGGGACTTTGACATTTATGGTTTGTTGGACTGGTCATTTATTAAGACATTTCAAAGCTTTTTTGTCTTGTTTAAGAGTTCAGTGTCATTGTGAGTGTGGATGTGGATTGATTGCATCACTCCTTTGCTTGTCTAACACATGCTGGCACCATAAACTGGATTTTGATAAAACTTGGGAGAGTGATGCATTTCTCCAGTGTATTCTGGCATTTTCAAAACAGCTCTTGCTGGCCCTAGATGATTGCCACATCATTTGATCCTTAGCTCATGTACTGTGAATTGTTTTCGACACTGATGGTTAATGTTTTATTTAGAAGGAACTTGTCTGAGTGATACATCTCACCACTGTTCTCTGGCATATTTATTTAAAGTCACGTTGATTCTCTCAAGGTGGCGGTGACCATTATAGATCAATGTAAGACGAGTAATTTCATTGACCAATCACATCCCTCATACTGAATAATATGAAATCTACTGCACATATCCAGCCATCTTTGCGCTACAATTTTACCTTTTGGACTATCAGCATTCACCATTTTTCATTTTCCATCAGTGATTTTCTTAAAAAAAAATACGCTTCCCCTGTGGCTTTTTAATTTTACTTTAGTGATACTTTATTCTTTTTAGGGGCAAAATTGCAACTATTACTTTTGCTTTTTTTTTTTTTTTTTTTTTAATGACGAGGGCTGTTTAGATTGACACTGGTAACGCTATGATGGAAGGATGTCTTATTTGTATATTGTGTTTACAGGTGACCTGTACTTTGAAAAGGCAGTAAATGGTTTTCTGTCTGACCTTTTTGCCAAATGGAAGGTTTGCCATCTCCTTTTATTAAATGTATTGCCCCTGTTGTAATTCTTACAACTTTTTCCTCAAAAACACATATATTCTGGCTGATAACTGTTGCTCCCTTTTAGGAAAAGAACTGCAGTCATGAAGTGACAGTTGTGCTTTTCTCACGTACTTTCTACAATGCCAAAACGAGAGGTGAGCACTTTACCTTCTATTGAGTTGATGATGTTATACCTAATGGTGTATAGTATCACCATCATTGAGTCATATTTTTCCTTTTGTCTTCAGATGAATTTCCAGAAAGTCTGAGAGATTCCATCAGGCAGGACCACGAGGGACGATTTTATGAAGATTTTTACAGGTAAGCGTACGGCCATAGTTTGCAGTCCTCTAATCACAGGATTGAGATTTTGGGGGGGCAATTTCAGATTTTTGCTGCTCTGTTTAGGTTTGTATCATGAATGACATGAAGGCCATCTTATGTTTTGATTTTTCAAACTTAAGATGTCAATCTGGGGGCATCTGGGTAGCGTAGTGGTCTGATCCGTTACCTACCAACACGGGGATCGCCGGTTTGAATCTCCGTGTTACCTCTGGCTTGGTCGAGTGTCTCTACAGACACAATTAGCCATGTCTTCAGGTGGGAAGCCGGATGTGGGTATGTGTCCTGGTCGCTGCAGTATTCCCTCCTCTGGTCGGTCAGGGTGCCTGTTCGGGGAGCAGGGGGAACTGGGGGGAATAGCGTGATCCTCCTACGTGCTACGTCCCCCTGGGGAAACTCCTCACTGTCAGGTGAAAAGAAGCGGCTTGTGACTCCACATGTATCGGAGGAGGCATGTGGTAGTCTGCAGCCCCTCCCCAGATCGGCAGAGGGGGGTGGAGCAGTAACCGGGACGGCTCGGAAGAGTGGGGTAATTGGCCGGATACAATTGGGGAGAAAAAGGGGGGAAATTCCAACAAAAAAATAAATAAAAGATGTCAGTCTGGAACAATTCTAAATTTTTGAACTATACATTTGAACTGTTTAGAAGCAAAGCAACTCATGAACCTGGGAAGGAGCTTGCTTGTTCACTCACTCCCTCACCCATTATTTTTTGGATTCAACTCTTTGGGGGGATGGGGGGGGTTCAATTTAAGAGGAAAACTGAAGTTTAAGAAACACTGTGTTCGTACCACTCGCAAAAGTATGTGTATTTCAAATTGTAGGGTAAGTTTGTGGAATGGTTTAGATGAACTCAAGGAAAGGACAAGTTTAAATCAGTTCAAAAAGAGGTACAAACATTTTGTTTTAAAGAGGTACTATGAGGATGGGGAGGAGGTTTTGCTGCTCTCATGACCGTGACACCCATAGTGGATGCTGTTGTTGTTGTTTTTTTGGAAATCATTGTTATTGTTTTCTTTTTTCTTTGTTGTTTTTATTTTTTATTGCTTTTATTGTTTTTATTTTTATTGTGTCATTGTGAGATAGGTATTGAGAATGACATACTCTGATGTGTGAAAAACGTAAGTTTTATTATCTAGGTTTATTAATTGAGCATTAGAGAGGGGGCAGGAAATTATACGTAGCAGCTTCCTCCTGCTCCTTGTCGAACGTATAAGATTTGTTGGATTCTCTATTGAGAATTATTGTTGAATTTTTCTGGTTTTATTTTGATCATTTGTTGTTTTTTTATGCTTGGTTATTTTTTATTTTATTTTGCATGTTTGAAATGGAATTGAACTAGGATACATAAAAGGTCCATAAATTGTATTAATTTGCCTTAAAATCAGACAAGGATCAGCCATTACCTTATCAAAATTAGGGGTGGGGCCTGGAAATGTCTCTAGGTATGTCTCTGTTTGTTTTGTACAGGGTAGTGGCTCAGAACGAGAGGCGAGATGAGTGGACCTCATTACTGGTTACTATTAAGAAGCTCTTCATCCAGTACCCCGTCCTGGTGCGGCTAAAGGAAGCAGGTAGAGGAAAGTGTTAAGTTCAGTATTTGTCTGACAATATGCCCACAATATATTGGATGTGGTGAATGAATTCTTCTTTTGTTTTTTTTTTCCTTGTAGATGGATTCCCCTTGGGTCATAATTCAACAGCTGCTCAGGGAAATTACCTGGAGGCCATAAACCTCTCCTTCAACGGTTAGTGTGCTAAATGTGGGGAAGAGCCAGTCTCCTTTGGAACAGCTCATTTAAATCTCACTGGGACGACGTGCTTAATTAAGTGGATGATGGAATTAAAATTAGACATAAAATAACATATTAAAAATTACATTAAATTGTTAATATCATCATTGAGTCCAGCGGGAGGGGGAGATTGACAGGCGGATTGGTGCAGCATCAGCAGTAATGTGGACGTTGTATGGGAGTGTTGTGGTGAAGAGGGAGCTGAGCCGGAATGCAAAGCTCTCGGTTTACCAGTCAATCTTCGTTCCAACCTTCACCTATGGTCATGAGCTTTGGGTGGTGACTTAAAGGGTGAGATCGTGGATACAAGCGGCTGAAATGAGCTTCCTTCATAGGGTGTCTGGGCTCAGCCTTAGAGATAGGGTGAGGAGCTCGGACATCCGGAGGGAGCTTGGAGTAGAGCCGCTGCTCCTTCGCATTGAAAGGAGCCAGTTGAGGTGGTTCGGGTATCTGATTAGGATGCCTCCTGGGCGCCTTCCTTTGGAGGTTTTCCAGGCACAACCAACTGGGAGGAGACCCCGGGGTAGACCCAGAACTCGCTGGAGGGACTACATGTCAATTCTGGCCTGGGAATGCCTTGGGATCCCCCCAGGAGGAGCTGGAGGGCGTTGCTGGGAAGAGGGACATCTGGAGTGCTCTACTTAGCTTGCTGCCACCCTTCTTAAATAGAAGGGTTAAACTGGAATTATGGATAAAATCATGACAGACAAACTTAGATAACAATGTAGTAAAAACAAAGGCCATTGTTGTTTTGGAGAAGTCTCTGCTTGTACCAGAAGAAACCCACTCCTTGATCCTCCTTTCCACAGTTTTTGATAAGCACTACATCAACCGCAATTTCGACCGCACTGGCCAGATGTCGGTTGTCATCACCCCGGGTGTGGGAGTGTTCGAAGTGGACCGCCTGCTCATGATTCTCACAAAACAGCGCATGATTGACAACGGTGAGCACCACCATTCATATACACTTGGAAGATTGTTTGTAAAGGGACACAGCTGTCATTACAATCACCTCGACTCTGACCTGTTGAGACAAAGTGAGATATTATCACCTGACTATGAGTTAGATGATAATGGAGAAACTCATCTCTTGTCAGGTATTGGTGTTGACTTGGTGTGCATGGGAGAGCAGCCTCTGCATGCTGTGCCACTGTTTAAGGTAAGATATTCAGGATATCTGTCACTGTGGTTGTAATACCAGATTAATAGGTTAGTTACTGATGGGTTTTGTTTTTTTGCCTTATGCTACGAAGCTACACAACAGGACAGGGCCTGGAGACACCCGTGTGGGAGACGACTATAACCTGCCTCACTGGATCAACCACAGGTAAGGGTTAGAGAATTTGAAATCCAAAGTTGAATCCAAGGTTGGAATTGATTGAGCCATAACATCTTTGGTTTGCTACCTCTCTCTTGTGCTCTCTCCTGATAGCTTCTATACCTCCAAAAGCCAATACTCCTGCAGCTCTTTCACCCCTCGCATCAAACTGGCTGGCCGCAAGGTACATCTACACAACTGTTGAAGTGTTGTGTCACCTAATAGTTTACTAACTGAATTGTTTTATATGTGATTTCCCATGATTAATCCCTTTCCAAAATTTAATTTCTAGCTCCATGCAGAAAAATTCAAGAGCAGCAAAGACCACAGTAAGCTACTTTTCTCTCTAGGCTCAATCCATGCCTCCAGTCATTAATCTGGTCATGATTTACAGACATCCCAAACTGCCTCTTGACCTCCATGACCTCTTTCAGCTCTCTGTGCTCCAAAGGACACTGAGAACAGCCTACCCATACAGGTGGACTACGATGCCCATGATGGTCAGGTGTTCAGACTTCCTGGTCCGTCCCGAGCTCAAAGGAGCACCAACTTCAGGTCAGGACCACTTCTACTCCACCATACTCCACGATAGTAAACCACACAGATAGAGATTAAAGTCAGTTCAGCCTCAATAGATACTGTTTAATGGATGCTAGACTTAGCAAACCTGTGGCAGCCACAATTGAAAAGACGTGACTGTATGTTATCCAGGATGGGCCGAGACCGAGACACCAGCGGGAGGAAGAGCTGGGGCTCAGCAGACGCAAGTGGAGGCATAGGGGCATCTCCTCCTGCCTGCTCTGGAGGTCCAGATGAACAGAGGAGCTTAGCCTCTGATGATAGCCTGGGGCCTGTGTCCAACATCCTGCTGATTCCCCGCGTGCCTCCTGCCCAGTATGAAGTCAGCAGCTCTCTGGGCTACACCAGTACCAGAGGTAATCCCTTCTTAGTTTGGGTTCAGTCTCTTAATACTGACCAAAGCCCAATTCAAATTAGGTCAGTTATCCCTGGGGGGAGGCAATATATATGTAGTTAGTCTGTGATATGCATGTCCAGCTAAGAATAAAATGCTTTTTTCTTATTCATTCAAGTTAATGTTTGTAGCCTGGATATGAAACAGCATAATTTTTATCCCCGCCAGGTGGATAGTCTGGAGGGGAATATGTGTTTCATCGCGTGCATGTGTGTGTGTGTGTGTGTGTGTGTGTGTGTGTGTGTGTGTGTGTGTGTGTGTGTGTGTCTTATTTACGCTAACCATGTATGGAAGTTAAATTGTGCTTAGCAAGACTCGTTCGCTTCTCATAACATTATAATGTGGGAAACAAACCACAGCTGGCAGTGCAGCTGTAATTTGTACCGTTATCCTTAATTGGAAATATTTTTATTCAATCATTTAACCTACAACGTCATATTCCTCATTAGATGCTAGCTGCTCTGCTAATCGATGTTTTTCCCCACATTGAAAGTAACTTCAAGAAATGTGAATGCTTCTTGTTGACGACACCCATTTAATTTACATAATGTAGGGCCAAAAAAAAGTACCAGATGAACTAAACATTCAATTTAAGATAATTTAAGGCTTTTCAACTGCTGCCGTCACCATGACAACCACAGATGCACTTGGCTGAAAGTCACTGAAGCAACATTATGCAACGTTTTACCTGAAAATAAAAGCCTTAAAATCATTTTGATGGTACACTGATTTTGCCATCCTAGGGAAAAAAACATGCTCGCGGGAGGTCTTAGCCGCTGAACCGTTACATAGTGCAAGAACACGTGTTTGGAGTGCAGAGTAGGAATGAAAGATGCACGATTCTCCCTATTACAAGTCAGTGTACCATCATTTTGAGGCTGTTATTTTATGGTAAAGAAGTTGCGTAATGGTACTTTTACACAGTCACTAGTTAAGCCGAAACACCTGCAAGAAAGCAGTGGCATTGCGAATGTAAACGGTTTACCCATCTTTATTATATTATGAAAATAAAGACAGGGTTAGGGTCAGACCAAAATGGTTGCATAGCAAACCTTTTCTTTTTGGAAAGTGCAAGTTCATATATGACTTGGTCGCATTCATGTGAGGGTCCACCTAGGAGGCTGCACATCCATAGACTGACAGGCAAAACGTTTTTATTGGGTAGATTTTTTTAGCATGACCACTGCATATTGAAAACATTTGTCCATATTTCCCGTTCAATCGACTTGGGCGCTGTGCAAAAGTCTTATAATGGCAAGAAAACACTGCTGGGTTTTTTTCTCTCCGTGTGTGCATTCATCTGTCCACTGCTAATCTCGCATAATGCTGGGCCTGTCAGCCTAATAATTTTTGAGCACAGTTATGACTGTATGATCAATGACCTCTCATGGTTGCTGTGATTCAGAACCTTCAAAAAACCTATTTTTCACTGCAGCTGAGTGCCAACTCTTCAGCTGGTTTTTCGCTGAAGTCCGTGCACCGGAGAAGGGGAGATATGCAGGCAGTGCTTCCATATTTTCCCTTCTCCCAGTAGGTGAAAAAAGGGGTGGTTTGTCGTCAAGTCCAAGCACCGGAGAAGGGGCAATAAACATGGTGGGGATCTGCACTCTGCTGGGTGCACTCTTCTAGTTACTTTTGTGTACATGCAGACGCAGGTAGGATAATCTACCATGGGTGAAAACCATCTTGTGTTTTTGCAATGCTCAGATGTCATTTCAAACCCGTCTGCTGCAATCAAATGACATTTGATTTTCTAAGATACTGGGCATTTTGGTTGTCTTTTTTTCCTTTTTCTTTTTACTTGTGGATTTAAAAATGAAATAAAAATGTGAGACAAGCCACGTTCACACCAAAGTAAAACTGCTGATGCCCTCAATAAGAATTGCTATCTTAGGACCTCCCGAATTCAAAGTATCCCGGTTTACAATAAAGAGACTGTTCCTAAAAACGGTATCAGAGCCTTGTCTCTGGAATGACACTTATCCCTGCTGGACTAAGTTCTCATCCTGCAAGAACCTGTTCCTTCCTGCTGTAGCCTGCCATCTCACATCATGCCTGCTCCCAAAGGAGAAAAAAACAACACTCAGAGGTTGATGAAGTAAACAGGATTAAGTTTTGTGGTAATTTCAATTCAATTCAATTTTTGTCATTAAAAGCAATGTGCAGGCACATGTTAAAAACGATTTTTTTTTTTAATTTGGTTTGTTGAATTTTATTCATTTATTTATTTATCTCCCCCCCCTTTTTTTTCTTCTTCTTTTTTTTCTTCTTCTTTTTCTCCCTAACTGAACTTGGCCAATTACCCTATCTTTCCGAGCTGTCCCAGTCGCTGCTCCACCCCCTCTGCTAATTCGGGGAGGGCTGCAGACTATCACATGCCTCCTCCGATACAGCTGGAGTCGCCAGCCGCTTCTTTTCACCTAACAGCGAGGAGTTTTGCCAGGGGGACGTAGCGCGAGGGAGGGTCACGCTATTCCCCAGTTCCCCCTCCCCCCTGAACAGGTGCCCCGACTGACCAGAGGAGGCGCTAGTGCAGTGACCAGGACACATACCCACATCTGGCTTATGGCCAATCGTGTCTGTAGGGACGCCTGACCAAGCCAGTGGTAACACGGGGATTTGATCCAGCAATCCCCGTGTTGGTAGGCAATTAAATTATATGCGTAATGTGGGACGTGTTGTCAAAGCAATATAAAAGCTACCTGGATTTACTTTTTCCATATTCTCACTAACTCTCTCTCTCTCTCTCTCTCACTCACTTGTCTCTCACTCTCCATCGCTCCCTTGGTCTCTCTTTATGTCAGAGTTACTTGAGAAGATGATGGAGGCTCAGCGGGATTCTAGCGCTCCAGGCAGGTTCACTGTTGGGAGCGCCGAGTCCACCCTCCACATCCGGCCGGGAGGTTACACCCCACAGAGGGCCCTTATAAACCCCTTCGCCCCCTCACGGATGCCCATGAAGCTCACCTCCAACCGCAGACGATGGATGCATACCTTCCCTGTTGGTGAGACGACACACATACACACTTTCATTTTAGGTGGAGACAGACGAAAATTGATGAGGATGAAATAATTTACTCCATTCATAGTGCTTTTCATCGCAGTTAGCGATATTATGTCAGGCGTTTTTACCTGGAGGGCGTTTTGGTGAGAGCAACAGCAATGTGAATTGGGAGGGTAGGGGACAGGAGTGAAGGTCTCGATGCCAGATAAAGGATGTATAAAATATTCCTCTAATGCTGGTATGGGTCATGGATTGCTGTGAGACAGTAAGTCGATTTATCAATTAGTCGATCAACAGAACATTAATCGATTAGGATTTTGACAGTCGATTCATGGTTTTAGTCATGTATCAAGTAAAAATACCAAATATTTGCTGGATACAGCTTTACAACTGCTAAGATTTGCTTGCCTTTTTCTGTTTCATATCATTAGAAAATGAGTACTTGGGGGGGTTTTTTTTAGCTGTTGGCCAGGCTAACTAAACAGTATTAAGGTCACTTTGGGCTCTGGGACCTTGTGATGGACATTTGTCAATTTTGATTTTTTTATATATAAAGTGGGTGAGAACACATAATTTGCCCTATCGTCATCTCAATTGTTAACCAGGTGTTGGCTTTACTTAGCACGGTGGCGCAGCCTAAACTCAGGTGCTGCTGATTGACCCCAAGGGCGTATTTAAGCAGGACGTCCGGGTGTGGATTTGTGCACATGATGTTAATTTCAGTTCAGTTCTTATGAGTTGAGTTTTGGTTATTTGTTAGTTTAAGTTCATTTATTGGAAGTTGAGTTTTTCAGTTAAGATGTGTTAACTGTTAATTTGTTTGTTTACTTTTTCATATTTTGTTTTACATGTAGCTACACCCTGTAAATAAATCATTTTCAATTCATATTTCCTGTTCAATCAATTTGATTGAACAGGAAATATGGGGGGGGGGGGGTTGTTGATATGCAGCACTCAAGCTAAAAAATCTACCTAGTAAAAAAGTTTTGCCTGTCAGTCTGTGGATGTGCCGCCTCCAAGGCAGACACTCGCATGAAAGCACCCAAGTCTGACATAAAATAACAGCGATCAGGCTATCATGATTTCAAAGTCCCTATTAAAAGACTTCAGATGTGTTTAACCATCGCCGTTTTCATGAAAAAAATGAATGAAGGCAAATGGCTACTCTGCTAATTGACTTTCATTCATAAAACAACAGTAAGAAAACATAGCTCAGCCATGGGAAATGTTTTATTGTAGCTACTGAGATTATTTCCAGCTGTGACTGTGATTAATCTTACTCTTGACATTGTATTTTTATAGCGGAGTTGTAACGCTGGAGACTATGGCAGTTCTGTGTGGCGGCGAGGTGAATAAGACAAATTATTTTTGGTCCATCCAGAGTTCCTCCAGTTCTCCTGTGCGTAGATCAGCAGTGAAGGATTTGCTGCCTTGCGAAATACGATCGATTTCTCGTTTACTTTCATGACTCATGCCCGAATACATAATGTTTTGGTCTTGACATTGTTGCTGACAGATCTGACTCAACCGTAGATGTGAGTCACACATGCGCACGATTGACTCAGATTGGGCAGTGACAGAGAGCAGACCTCGCTAGGTTAAGTGAGCTAGAGAGTGAATGAAGAGAGGGAACGACGATAGCGAGAACAAACGTTTTTCGAAGGTCTTGAGTTACCGCAACCACGAGAGGTTCTTCATCATAACTCATAACTGTGCACAGAAACTTTTAGGCTCATAGGTACAGTAGTTTGTGAGATTAGCCGAGGACAGACAGACACACACACACACCTGCGCATGCAACCAACCGCATGACCCCCTACAGGCTACCGCCTGGCAGAGGTAACTAATCATTAGTTACAGTCACGGTCATGAATGATAGAGAAGTGCTCAGTAAAGAAATAAGAGCCAGAGAGCGGTTAGACCATAACAGTTGTACTGGTATAAATCCCGAGCAGGATATACTATATATGGTTTGCTCACTGTGTTTCTTGAGGTCCATCTGGGGAGGCCATCCAGATCCACCACCAGACTAGGCAGAACATGGCCGAACTTGCAGGCAGCCAGCAGAGAGACCCTGCCCACACGTCCGCTGAGCTGCTGGAGTTGGCCTATCATGAGGCCACAGGAAGGTTAGATTCACATAGTACAAGGAGGGGGATTTACCCATTACAGCTCAGCTAGGCTGTGGTGCATTGCTGTATAGTTGACCCCTCTGCCCCTTTGTTCAGGCGGACCACCTCTCGGCAGATGGGCGAAAATGGGCTGTACTCCAGTGGAGTCATGGAAGAGTTCACTGGAAGCCCTGCAAGCAGCAATAATACCGGTACTCCTCACCCATCAACACATCAAACGCACACTTACTGTCTCCTGTTGT
This sequence comes from Lampris incognitus, assembly GCF_029633865.1. NCBI lineage: Eukaryota > Metazoa > Chordata > Actinopteri > Lampriformes > Lampridae > Lampris > Lampris incognitus. The sequence goes on along the minus strand of NC_079224.1, from coordinate 35,918,817 downwards.
AATGCCGTAGAGCTGCAGAAAAGCATTCATTAACACATTTGAAATTTTGCTCTGACTTTTTGATTTTGGTGTCATTCTGCACAGGAACTCTTATTAACCGTGGCTCCACTCTGGAGGACTTCTCTTTTGGCGGTGCTGATCCAAGTGAGTCTGTCTTGCACAAAGTCGCACATCAGAGAGTCACAAACACCGTCATTTGTCAATAACACGCTATTCGTTTGGTCGTAGATTCCTTTTACGCCAAACAGATGACTGTAATAAGCCCTCAGATGATATTGTAACCTGAGAGCTTGTTCAGTTTTGGCAGTCAAGTCTCTTTACTGGGTGTCTGTCCGTGGGCTTCGTGTCTAAAGGGAGAATGAGAACTAAGCTAACAGGTGGTGTAGTTTTGGGTGACCCTTTTCTCTCCCCTTTCCACCTCAGGTATACAAACTTGGGCTGTCCCTGTCTCACTCTTTCTCTCTGGATCTTTGTCTTACTTTCTTTTACCATCTCTCTGGGCCTCCTCTTGTGGATCTGTAACTTCACTATTATTTCAGTGCATTACTCACTCTGAATAATCCTTAATGAGGTCTGTATTCAATATAGGTGGCACGGTGGCGCAGTGGCTAGTGCGGTCGCCTCACAGCAAGAATGTCCTGGGTTCGAACACCGGGTTGTCCAACCTTGGGGGTCATCCCGGGTCGTCCTCTGTGTGGAATTTGCATGTTCTCCCCATGTCTGCGTGGGTTTCTTCCGGGTGCTCCGGTTTCCTCCCACAGTCCAAAGACATGTAGGTCAGGTGAATCGGCCATGCTAAATTGTCCCTAGGTGTGAATGTGTTGGCCCTGTGATGGACTGGTGGCCTGTCCAGGGTGTCTCCCCGCCTGCCACCCAATGACTGCTGGGATAGGCTCCAGCAGCCCGTGACCCGAATTCGGATAAGTGGCTTGGATAATGGATGGATGGATGGATGGAAGTTCTGTTGTTGTCTTACCACACTTTTTTAATAATTTTGTGTTCAACACAGCCAATATCTGCATATGTAGTACACATGATCTGTTGATTGTTATTCATGCTCAGTGGGAACTTTTATCTCTGTTGCACACAGAATCTATGTTATCAAGAGAATTTTTGGGGGTTTTCTTGCACGGTGTGTCTGTTTGCATGATGGAATTACTTTGCTTTTGATTAACGCTGTAATTTGACATTTGATGCTGACATTGAAACTGAAGACCACGCTTATCACACGCTTGCCAGGAGACACGCCTATTACTGATTTGTTTTGCACGGGTTGTCACAGGGCCACAATCTCCTGCATGTCTCAATCTGATCACTGCTCCACACCTGCAGCGACCTCAGGAATCAGCCGCAGGTGCAAAGAAGCCAATCACAGTAACACTTTACTATTTTTTTTTCCTCTCTCCTCTTTTCTCTTTCTCCTCTTCTCATTCTTATGTCATTGTTAATTTGCCTGTCCCTCCCTCTCTCTCCCATCCACATGTTGCGTCCGTTCACCTCTTTCTTTTCTCCTTTTACTCCTTCTTCCCATACAATTTCCCATCTTTCCTGTTTCCACCCCCTCTCCACCCCTCACCCATCCACCCACCTGCACACACATGTCACCACCCTCTCCTTGGGTGCGTGTTCTGGTGTTCGTCCTGGGAAATTTCTGTGCATGCGTGTCTGTGTTTGCGTGTGCCCGTGTGTGTCGGGGGGTGCGCTTGAAGCCCTGCTGCTGTCTGCACCCCCGACAGTGCCCAGCTTCTGCTGTACAGTGGGGGTAGACTGGAAGTCTCTCACTACACCCGCCTGCCTGCCCCTCACCACTGACTACTTCCCGGACCGCCAGACCCTGCAGAACGACTACACCGAGGGCTGCTACGACCTGCTGCCACACACCGACCTGGAGAGGTAGACCACACACACACACACACACACAGATGTAGACCACACCCCCCCCCCCCAACACACACACACACAAATTTTCTCTCCCTGCCAGACGAGAAGATGAGGCTCCGGTGATGAGTGCTCCACAGGTGTTTGAGGAGTTTATCTGCCAGCGGCTGATGCAGGGCTACCAGATCATTGTCCAGCCCAACAACCGAAAACCTCCACCTGCTGTGGCTACACCTCTCGGCAGTAGCCCTCTCTACTCCAGAGGTACTTAGCCTCCTAGTGGAGCACCTGACTGGCACACCAGAGGCTTTGTATAGTGAAGCCTCTGGTCTCTGGCCTGGACGATGTCATTATGATGCAATTCACATCATCAAGATGATCCTCTGAAACCAGATAGAAAGTCAAAGGACAGTTTGAATTACCATGGAGCTGTGCTCTACCTCTTAACTACACAGAGATGCTGGATAAGAGATGATTGGCCCTATTGAGAAGCCATCATTTCTCTTGTTGCAGTTTTGGAGTTGCCAAAAAAATAATTTCCTTGCTTATTGTATTTGTATATGAAGTATGTGACATGTTAAACCTTTGAATCTTGAATCTTTTAATACTTTAGTTCTTTTTAATACACTAGTACTTTTGTATTGTTGAACCATTATCTCAGTTCTTTCACTGTTCTATTTTGGAGGATAAGTACAATATACTAGGTTATTAATAAGCTCTGTGGCCCAATTTCCCTTATTTCAGCATCTAAATTTAGCCCTTTATTCATGGAACAGGACCTGCTACAGTATTTGTTTCACCAGGACTTTGGTCATCTTCCTACTCCCTCGCTCTGTTCTCAGGTCTGGTGTCTATGCGCAGGCCAGAGGAGGAGGAGACCATATACTGGCTCAGTATGGGCCGAACCTTCCATAAAGTGAGCCTCAAAGACAAGATTATCACTGTAACCCGCTACCTGCCCAAGTGAGTGGACACCAGCACCTCGTGATATCAACAGCCATCTGTCAAACAGGCTGTGAATTGTTATGTGTGTGTGTGTGTGTGTGTGTGTGTTTTTTTTTAATTTTTTTTTAGGTACCCATATGAGTCGGCCCAGATCCAGTACAGCTACAGCCTGTGTCCACCACACTCTGACACCCACTTCCTGTCCTGCTGGGTAGACTTTGGTCATGAGAGGCTGGAGGAGTACAAGTGGAATTACCTGGATCAATACATCTGTTCTGCTGGCTCAGAAGACTTCAGGTAAACACAGATGACACACACACACACACACACACACACACACACACTGGTAGACCCTTTCAAACTGTGCTTGTCATTGATCCTTATATTAAGAAACTGTTATGCACAAATAGTGAGCCTACAGCTAAACCCAAGTCAAAGTTGACTCATGTCAATTTAGTTGTCCAGCTTAAAACTGTGGATTCTAGTATCGAAGAAGGTTGAATCAGTTCATCTGGATACAACGTTTATTGACAAATACATTTCATCACTCAGCTAAGTGACATCTTCAATCTAAACTGACTGCAGTCTAAACTGACTGCCAAAGAAAGTGTGTTAGTGGAGTTATGAGTCATACCGTACGCCTGTGAGGGAGGGTAGCAGTGATATCAAAGACTCCCATAGATTAATGACAAGCGCCCCCTTGTACCCACACACACACACACACACACACACACACACACACACACACACATACATACACACAAACACACACACACACTCTCATACTCACTTGAGCTCATATTTACAAACGAGGCCTATTGTGTGTATGATTAATTCAGTGACCTATAACATCTCTAAGTTTCTTGCATCTATTCTTAACCCGTTGATAGGCAGTAATGAACATCACATTCAGAACAATGTGGATTTTTTTTTAATAGTAGGTGAGGGACAGCATTATGGAGAGGGATGAAACAATGGTCTCTTATGATGTAAAGTCTCTCTTAATGTCCGTTCCTGTTGATGAAGCAGTGGAGGTAGTCCATATGAAATTACAAAATGACCCCACCCTTTAGCAATAGGACCACCCTTAACACTGACCAAGTGTGTCTGCTCCTGAAACTATGTCTTCAATCCACATACTTCACATAAAGGGGGCAGTACTATAGGCAGAGGCATGGGTGTGCTGTGGGTTCCCCAGTCTCACCTGTAGTGGCCAACTTGTATATGGAGGAAGTAGAAAAGAGGGCTCTGATGTTCTATCCAGGGACACCACCTAGCCATTGGTTCAGGTTTGTGGACAACACCTGGGTTAAATTAAATCTCAGGATGTACCACGTTTCACTGACCACACTAACTTGGTGGACAACCACATCAAGTTCACCAGGGAGGATGTGAAAAATGACAGGTTAGCCTTCTTAGACTGTGAAATTGCAACTGGTGATGGGGGACACTTGATTGTTGATGTTTACTGCAAACCAACACACACTGATCAGTACTTAAGGTTTGACTCTCATCATCCACTGGAGCACAAACTAGGAGTCACCAGGATGCTGTACCACCGAGCTGACAATGTTCCCACCGACACAGCGGTTAAGGGAGGGGAGAAATCCCACATTAAGCAGGCGCTGGTTAAGTGTGGTTATCCTAACTGGGCATTTGGCAAAGTCAGGAAGACGCCCAAACAGTGCACCAGCCAATCGAAGAGAGGAGAAGGACAACAGCTGCCTAAGCGTAAACCAGTGGTGATTCCGTATGTGGCGGGAGTGGCAGAACAGTTGAGATGCATATTTTCCAAACACCGTGTCTCAGTTGGTTTCAAACCCCAAAACACGCTGCACCAAAGCTTGGTCCACCCCAAGGATCAGGTCAGCCGGCACAAACAGAGCAATATAGTGTACGCTGTTAAGTGCCAGGAGGATTGCAGTGACTTGTACATTGGGAAAACTAAACAGACGCTGGCCAAAAGGATGGCACAACACAGGAGAGCTAACATGTCAGGCCAGGACTCCACAGTCTACACCCATCTACAGGCCAGTGGCAACTCTTTCAGGGATGAGAATGTGCACATCCTTAATAGGGAGGAACGCTGGTTTGAACGCGCAGTCAAAGAAGCCATCTATGTGAAGAGGGAACGATCGTTCTTGAACCGAGAGGGGGGGGGGGGGGCAAGAGTACATCTGTTGGCATATTACAGTGCTGTGTGCTGTAATTGCAACTATTCCCCAACCCTCTGTGAATAGTACACATGGCCATTGTAACTCTAGTTAACGGGCACGCCCATATTTGGTCATGAAACTGGTTGTTGGTTTCATTCGTTATACATCTGTCACCATCTTACAATGCTGTGATTGCAACAAGCCCTAATCCTCTGTGAATAGTACAAATATGGTCACACCGATACTTGCATATTAAACTGGTCGTTGGTTTCGGTCATTGGGCACTGTATTGTACTGTATTGTTTATAAGGGTGGGGATACCTGCATTCAGTTTAGACTGAAGATGTCACTTAGCTGAGTGATGAAACGTATCTGTCAGTAAACATTGTATCCAGATGAACTGACTCAACCTTCTTTGATTTTCTTACCTGGTTATTGAGCATGCATCAAGAAGTGGATTCTAGTCATTTTCACTTTTTTCTTATGCAAGTAACTTTAATCATGGTTGAAGTATGAATCTCAGGAATATTCTGTACCTTTGATTTGTTTTCTAATATTATTTTATAAACATTTGTATGACATAAAAAAGATAAAAGTAAAAAAAAAAATTTTTTAAGAAATGTGGCCCTCCTTTAAAAACCCTTTCTCGTCTCTGCTTCCCTAGTTTGATTGACTCTCTGAAGTTTTGGCGGACTCGTTTCCTGTTGCTGCCAGCCGGCGGGGCAAGGCGCGTGGCCGACGGGGAGGGACACTGGGATGTCTACGGGGACGGAGCCGGCGCCGGCATGAGCGGCACCGGGGACTGGGTCTTGTTAGACGGGTTCATCCGCTTCCTGGAGGGGCTCAACCGCATTCGCCGACGCCATCGTTCTGATCGGATGATCAGAGTGGGAACTGGTTTTTATATTAAATGTTAACTGAGCACACACATTCACCTTAAGCTTTCTTTTTAATTCATGCCCTTGTAGAAATGTCAGGTGTTTTTCTGTATGACAACACATTACTGCTCATCTCTCAGCTACCATTGATTACACCATGGTTTATAAATGTCCAAAAACTTAATGTGAAGGTTTTTCAGTTTTTGTCTGCGTCGATGCTAAAATTTTTAGAGTTGCTTGTAGCAGCAAGTACTTACTTGCTTACTTATGCTCTTCGCTCCCTATGGGGCATAAGGCATCAATAATATTCGGCAATGGGCAGCATGGTAGCCCAGTGGTTAGCGCTGTTGTCTCACAAGAAGAAGGTCCTGGGTCAGCATCTGGATAGCGTAGCAGTCTATTCCGTTGCCTATCAACACGGGGATCACCAGTTCGAATGTCCGTGTTTCTGTGTCACCGGCTTGGTCGGGTGTCCCTACAGACACAATTGGCTGTGTCTGCTGTCCGCGGGTGGGAGGCCAAATGTGGGTATGTGTCCTGGTCGCTGCACTGGCACCTCCTCTGGTCGGTCGCAGCGCCTGTTCGGGGGGGGAGGGGGAACTGGGCGAAACTCCTCACTGTCCGGTGAATAGAAGCGGCTGGCGACTCCACATGTATCAGAGGAAGCATGTGGTAGTCTGCAGCCCTCCCTGGCTCGACAGAGCGGGTGGCGCAGCGACTGGGACGGCTCGGAAGAGTGGGGTAATCGACTGGATACAATTAGGGAGAGAAAGGGGGGGAGAATCCAAAACAATTTTTTTTGTTTACATGAACTAAACCTTAGGAGGCATTATTTAATATATTTCCACCTTTGCCACCTGCTGAATTTATTATCCAGTCAAGTATTCTTACTTGTCAGCACTTATATTATGGTCTCAATGACAGATGGCTCCAACAGATGAAAAGTTAAGTCTCGAGTGAGTTGCTTCATAAACAGTGAGAACTACCTGTGAATAAAAGCAGTGAATGAAACTACAGTTCAGTTCTAAAACTACAAACTCTACTGAAGAGCAACATCTTGATGCTATTGGTAAATGCCTTTAAGAGTTCAGAGAAAATGTTGCCCCTGGAGATTGTTTTCTTGTTATTTCCTATTTGTTTAGAAAAGCACGCCGATGAAAGGACTCCAGGTAACCAGTCCTCTCCCCTCCTACACCACCGAGCCTATAGCGCCCCCACCAGGCAAGAAAGGAACATCCGCCCTGTCAGCCCTCCTGGAGTTGGAGCAGAGCCAGAAGTGAGTGACGGCTGGGCTTGACGCCCAGCATTGCTTTTTTCGGTTGCCTGAACCTGTGAATATCTGTAATAACTGTAATGATCTGCTTCCTGTCCAGGTCTCTGGAGGAGCAGCAACAACAAGGAAAGCCCTCAGTCACTGCCAATGACTCCTCTAATGTTGTCACAGCTCCCACTTATGTAGATAGCCCACGTAAGGTAAATATCTTTTCTCTTTAAGTGTGTTTTAAAGCTCATCTTGCCTGTTAAATGCTTTGAGTACACACCATCGAAGAATTTATTCTTGATGGAAGGGGTTTTAGCTGTGGAGCTGTATCATGATTGTAAAGACTGAGGGGGTGAATATGTTGCTTTGCTTCAAGCATTCAATGTTTTTCCAAGTGCTTCTGAATTGATTTAAGTTGCACTGATTTTGAGCAACAAATAGTTGACACTGGGAACAATGTACAGTTGATTTCTGCTGCGGGCTCTGTATGGGGCTTTGCAGTTGTTCCTCTTCATCTATATGCACTTTTTCCTGTTACTTGGCTTTGGGTTTTTGATCCCGGGATATATTCTTCCTATATGCTGACAGGATGCTGCCTTCATTTTGGATTTTATACGTAGCCCTCGCTCCTCCTATATTTATCACTCTCAGGTCAGTAACAAGGGGCTCTGGACATCGCTTAGTTTCGTAGACTAGAAGTCCTTCTGTGTGTATTGCCTGTCACACGTGCTTCAACCATTGGAACTCACCCTTTTGCATGTTTGCATGAGTGTCGTGTGAAGTGCTCCTTTGGAATAACACTTTATTGCATTTGTGAATGACACCTGATAGCACCTGCTGCTAGGTACTGATTCTTAACTTTAGGTAATGTGTGTCACAAGTGACAAGAACTGAACACTCAAATGGACCACAGAGACCCGTTCTAGCTTGTGTACATGATATCCGGGCCGGTGGTCAATCACACAGTGAAGGAAGGTTTCCCTCTTTTTAAGTATTCTGGTTTGGGGCTTTAACTGTGTAGCTACCTGCTGAACCTGCTGAGGGAGGCGCCACAGACAAAGGAGGTCAGACGGGGCCCGCGGGAGGGCTTCCTGCCCAGGCTACAGGAGATACAGTGGGCAGCAGCAATACAGAGGCCAGGTGACTAAACACCTCCAATGAAGAATTTTAATGTGTTGTGGTAACCACTGGGCAACAGGTATTCAGGGCCTTTTAGTGGGCTCATATGCTGGACCCATGGAAAGAGTCATTTTGATTTGAAAGAGTGACATTAGGCCGTGTTTTTTACTCAACACATGTTCATACATACATACAAACATACGTACATACATACATACACATACATGCATATATATATCTCAGCTCATCTCATCTCATCTCATCATCACCCGCTTCTCCGGGGTCGGGTCGCAGTGGCAGCAAGCTATGTAGGGCACTCCAGACGTCCCTCTCCCCAGCAACACCCTCCAGCTCCTCCTGGGGGATCCCAAGGCGTTCCCAGGCCAGATTGGACATGTAGTGTATTGGACATGTAGTCCAATCTCGACTACATGTTCAATATATGCATATGCAGTACTGGTACGGTGGCGCAGTGGTCAATACGGTTGCCTCACAGCAAGAAGGTCCTGGGTTCGAGCCCCGGGGTCGTCCAACCTTGGGGTTCGTCCTCTGTGTGGAGTTAGCATGTTCTCCCCGTCTCTGCGTGGTTTTCTCCTGCTCCTGTTTCCTCCCGCAGTCCAAAGACATGTAGGTCAGGTGAATTTGAACCAGCGATCCCCGTTGGTAGGCAATGGAATAGACCACCACGCCACCTGGACGCCCCCTTCAGAATATTTTTTAGTCTTTAAAATCCCGCTGCAAATTTCAAAGCTCCACAGAATTGGAGAATTGTCCCTAGGTGTGAATGTGTGTGTGTGTGTTGGCCCTGTGATGGCCTGGCGGCCTGTCCAGGGTGTCTCCCCACCTGCTGCCCAATGACTGCTGGGATAGGCTCCAGCATCCCCACGACCCTGAGAGCAGGATAAGCGGTTGGGATAATGGATGGATATATATATACTGCTCAAAAAAATAAAGGGAACACCTAAAAACACAATATAGACCTCGATGAATGAAATATTTCAGCTGAAAATCTTTATTTATTAGACAGAGGAATGTGTTTAGAGCAAAATAACCTAAGAATGATCAATGGAAATCAAAATCATTAGCCCATTAAGGCCTGGATTCAGAATCATACTCAAAATCAAAGTGGAAAATGAGAACATAGGCTGATCCAACTTCTGTGGAAATTCTTCAAGACGATTCAAAATGAGGCTCAGTAGTGTGTGTGGCCTCCACGTGCCTGTATGCACTCCCTACAACGTCTGGGCATGCTCCTGATGAGACGACGGATAGTCTCCTGAGGGATCTCCTCCCAGACCTGGATCAGGGCATCGGTCAACTCCTGGACAGTCTGTGGTGCGACATCGCGTTGGCGGATGGTACGAGACATGATGTCCCAGAGGTGCTCGATTGGATTCAGGTCTGGGGAACGTGCAGGCCAGTCCATAGCATCAATGCCCTCGACATACAGGAACTGCTGACACACTCTGGCCACATGAGGACGAGCATTGTCATGCATGAGCAGGAACCCAGGGCCCACTGCACCAGCATATGGTCTGACAATGGGTCTGAGGATCTCATCCCGGTACCTAATGGCAGTCATGATACCTCTGGCTAGCACGTAGAGGTCTGTGCGGCCCTCCAAGGATATGCCTCCCCAGACCATCACTGACCCACCGCCAAACCGGTCATGCTGGAGGATGTTGCAGGCAGCAGAACGTTCTCCACAGCGTCTCCAGACTCTCTCACGTCTGTCACATGTGTTCAGTGTGAACCAGCTCTCATCTGTGAAGAGCACAGGGTGCCAATGGCGAATCTGCCAACCAAGATGTTCTCTGGCAAAAGTCAATCGGGCTGCACGGTGTTGGGCTGTGAGCACAGGCCCCAATTGTGGACGTCGGGCCCTCATACCATCCTCATGCATTCTGTTTCTCACTGTTTGAGCAGAAACCTGCACATTAGTGGCCTGTTGAAGGTCGTTTTGTAGGGCTCCGGCAGTGCTCCTCCTGTTCCTCCTTGCACAAAGGACCAGATAGCGGTCCTGCTGCGGGGTTGTTGTCCTCCTGCGGCCCCCTCCACGTCTCCTGGTGTACTGGCCTGTCTCCTGGTACCTCCTCCATGCTCTGGACACCTTGCTGGGAGACACATCAAATCTTCTTGCCACAGCACGCATTGATGTGCCATCCTGGATGAGCTGCACTACCTGAGCAACTTCTGTAGGTTGCAGATACCACCTCATGCCACCTCTAGTGGTGAGGGCGCTAGCAAAATGAAAAACTAACCAAAGATCGGCCAGAATAGATGAGGACAGGCAAATGGTCTGTGGCCACCACCTGCAAATCCATTCCTTTTATAGGGGTTGTCTTGCAAATTGTCTAATTAGACAATTTACCAACAGGTGAAATTGATTCACAAATCAGTGTTGCTTCCTAACTGGACAGGTTGATATCTCAAAAGTGTGATTGACTTGGAGCTACACTGCATTGCTTATGTGTTCCCTTTATTTTTTTGAGCAGTGTATATAAAATTATTATTTTGCTCCTTGTTTGTTGAGCACTTTTCCCTACCATCGAGTGTTTCATTTAATGAAGTTATATATATATAATACAACATATATGTAAATATAATATATCCATTGTTTCTTTTTGGTATTTGTGAATATCCGGCAGTGTTGAAATATTCAGTAAGCTATGCTAGGTTCAAGTTTCCATCTAAATTTGTACTGTCATTCATGTTTCTTAACTCCAGAGTATAGACTGAGTTATTTCATTGTTAACTCGTATCCAAGATGTGAATTAACAAACAGTGTGCTGGTTCACAGCGGACAGCCCAGAACCGGATCCCTTTCTCTGTCTTCATCCTCAACCCTTGTGGAGATTTTGGAGGCCATCAAACATCCTACGTGAGGGCCGTGTGTGTGTGTGTGTGTGTGTGTGTGTGTGTGTGTGTGTGTGTGTGTGTGTGTGTGTGTGTGTGTGTGTTCATGTAGGTGTCCTAGGTTTGTAGACTACCAGCTGTGTAATGCATGTTGCATAATGGTACATAATGGTCCATAATCCACTTACATGTATGAGAAATCTTGGAGATAATTTATCTGGTTGTTGTGGAGTCAGTCTTTGTTACCGTACGCTGCATCCATTCCTGTACTCTAGCTATATGTCGCACAGTATGGTTTTCCAATTGAAGGGGTGTGTACATGGCATTACTAGTGTGTCTGTTGGTCCTGTAGGACCGGTGTGCAGTTGCTCCCTGAGGAGAAGGGCCTGCCGCTGAACTGCTTCATCAGTGCGGAGATCGTCCATTGGCTGATCAACAACGTGGAGGGTGTGGCCACACAGGGGATGGCTGTGGACATCATGCAGGCAAGACTTCATGAGAATGTATAGATATGCACTGGGATCATGTGGGTCGTTCTTCTGTGCTGGAAAAACGCATTAGAAGAAGGTGTCTTTTCAGAACTGTGCCTCTTGTGTGTGTGTTTTTTTGTGTAGAAGATGCTGGATGAAGGCTTGGTGGCCCATGCGTCCGGCGACGCCATGCGAACCTTCGTCTACGGGTTCTACTTCTACAGGATAGTAGGGGAGAGAGAGGGTGAATGGAGTTTAATTTAAGATACATGCAAAGGATACATGGATCAATAGATATGTCCCACTCTACGTGCAATTATACACACACTCAAACACACACTCACTTTTATTATCCCACTGCTCCGGCTAGGTATTCTCTGTAATCCTTTTTTTTTTCTGTGTTTGTGTGTTAGCAACATTACAGAAAATGTCCATTGGCTTGAATGAAAAGAAAATGACAGATAGTAGTGAGATGTCATCAGAGAAAATTCCCATTACATTTTGGACAAAATTGTGTCAAGATCATCAAAAAAGAAAAAAAAAAACACTTTTTGCCAATAGTTGGTCAAAAAAGTGTCCAATTTACTCCAAACTAGGGCCGAAATATTTTTAATTTTTCAATTTTAAGATATAAATCTGTTAGGGGTGCACAATAATATCCGCATGTCATCAGTATCAGCCAATAAAGGCTTTAAAATTAAATCTCGGCATCAGCCCGAAATGCCAATATGAATGACCGATAAGATGATGCTTTAATCGGGGCGTCTGGGTAGCGTGGTGGTCTATTCCATTGCCTACCAACACAGGGATCGCCAGTTTGAATCCCTGTGTTACCTCCGACTTGATCGGTAGTCCCTACAGACACAATTGGCCGTGTCTGCAGGTGGGAAGCTGGACGTGGGTACGGCTCCTGGTCACTGCACTAGCGCCTCCTCTGGTCTTAAGGGGGCACCTTTTCGGGGGGGGGACTAGGGGAATAGCGTGATCCTCCCATGTGGTACATCCCCCCCGGCGAAACTCCTCACTGTCAGGTGAAAACACTGACACCAATATACATATATCGGTATCGGCAGTTGGGCAAAATGAGTTGAAAACTATTGGGATATCGGCAAAAATCCAATATCGTGCATCCCTAAACTCCATCCACTGCTATAGTAAAAAGTTTGGTAGGGTCTGAACTTTAGAGGGTCAAGGTCATCATATAAAATGAAATGTTGCAGTACAACTCAAAAATGGCTGCAGATGACCAGTTAATTTCTACTGACAACAGTTTGAAAGTTCCACATAGACTTTTCATTTGACACCATGACCTTTAGCCTTAAAGTTATGGTATTTTAAACAGCAGACACTTAGTGTTGTTGGCAGATATTAAGTCCCACTCAGTTTCATGTGGCACCATGACCTTTCATTTTGAGTGACCTGAAGGGGGCGAAGTTTGTCATGCCTGGCATCTTTCTTGGGGCTAATCCACACAGAGCACTTGTTTCATTGAAATGATTGATTGTCATTTAGACAATTATTGATATTTCATGCAGAGTTCTCAAACAACCATTACTCATGATGAGAATTACACCCTACATCACCTCCCCTCCTGCATCTATCCATCCTGATCGTCTGTCCATCCCATCTCAGGCTCCACATCCCAGCTCGCCCCCACAGCAGCGGGGGGGTGGTCAGCTGCAGCCCTGGAGGACTTTGCCCTGTTCCAGAGGAAGTGGTTCGAGGTGGCCTTTGTAGTGGAAGAGCGGCGGCCCTGCGACCTGCCTGCCTTCCTGCTGCCCTGGCTGCCCAGCCGGCCCGCCTCCTACGCAAGTAGGCACAGCTCCTTCAGCCGCAGCTTTGGAGGACGCAGCCAAGCTGCGGCACTGCTAGGTACACACAGCCCGCTCCTCTCCGCTGCCCCAGCCGTCACGTCACAACAACCACGCCCTCTCTCTTCCCCCGAACAGTCATCAAGTCAGATGCACTGTGTGGAAGTGGCCCCAGAGGGGACTGGCTGAGTCCAATAGTAGAGTTTCACACAGAGTGATTGGGTGGATTTCACTCATGCATATCTGGAGATAATCATCACAAGTGTGCTGCTAACCATCCCAGCTTTACTGATGATAAACTGATTTGTTTCAGTTCATCCAACCCCTGGATGCAAAGGGGTTTAAGTTGTATGATTCTTGCCGTCATTTTCCCTGTAGGACTAATTTCATGAAACATTAACCGCTGACTATCATTGATCTGAACTAACTATGACCCCTGCCATTTTCTCTTTGTGTGACTCTGAGATATTGGACTCCCTTCTCCTGATGGCCGCCTCCCCCCATCTCCTCCTCCCCTTCACTTGTAGCTCCAGTTGTCTTCATTTGTACACATTGATGTCCAATCACATCCCTGATTGAATAGCTGAACCAATCAGATCACTGATTGAAATGTTTTTTCCCCCCATCTCCTTCCACCAATCAGTGCACGGTGTGTGGATAGTGTAGAGTGGTGTGGTAGTGGATAGTGCATGCTGTGGTAGTAGTGGCTGTGGTACAGTAGTGCTGTGGTGTCCGCGCTGTCCTCACTGTCGCTTCCTCCTTCCCTTTTAGAAATGGAACATTAACACAACTGGTATTAAAATTGTTAGTCAGTTAATCGATTAGTCAATCAATCAACAGAAGATTAATCGATTATGATTTTGGTAATCAATTAATGGCTTCAGTCATTTAACAGGTAAATAATAAATAATACCAGACATTTGCTGGTTAAAGCTTCACAAATGCAAAGATTTGGTCACCTGTCTCTGTCTTATAACGTTTTTGGGCTCCTGGTCAGACCGAGTAAACAGTTTTAGGACATCACTTTAGACTCTGTAAACTTAAGATGGGCATTTATCATAATTTTGACACTGACTAAAATTACTGATTGATGAGCGTCCAGGCAGCGTAGCGTAGCGGTCTATTCCGTTGCCTACCAACATGGGGATCGCCAGATTGAATCCCCGTGTTACCTCCGGCTTAGTCGGGCATCCCTACAGACACAATTGGCCATGTCTCCAGGTGGGAAGCCAGATATGGGTATCTGTTCTGGTTGCTGCACTTGTGCCTCCTCTGGTCGGTCGGGACGCCTGTCCGAGGGGGAGGGGGAACTGGGGGGAATAGCGTGATCCTCCCACGTGCTACGTCCCCCCGGTGAAACTCCTCACTGTCAGGTGAAAAGAAGCGGCTGGTGACTCCACGTGTATTGGAGGAGGCATGTGGTAGTCTGCAGCCCTCCCCGGTTCAGCAGAGGTTGTGGAGCAGAGACCAGGATGGCTCAGAAGAGTGGGGTAATTGGGCCACGTACAATTGGGGAGAAAAAGGGGGAACCCCTCCCCCCCCAAAAAAGAATGACTGATTGATTGACTGAAAAATATTTGACAGATTAATTGATAATGAAAATAATCATTAGTTGTGGCACTATACACAACACAGTTTTTGTGACTATGTTCCTTTGTTCAAAGGTCTCTGAACTTCCCTTCACTCTTTTGCTTTCAGCTCAGATTTGATGCTGATGGCTTTTTGCAGGTTGCTTTCTGTCATCTTTTACAGGTTTCCTGGAATATATGCAAACTAAATGTCTCTTTATTAGACAGCCCATTTGTCCATTGGGTTTACAGTTCAGAATTTGACATGTGAAGCTGGCAAATACACAGAACTTAAAATCATCTCTGCAAATACAGAAAGCTCTCGAATGACTGAATCATAGTCCTTTTTTATTTTAAATATTCTAATAGATTTTTAACATTTGTGTTGTTGGATAATTTGACTTTTTGAGTTCCTTTGACAAAAAACTCAAACTCTGTGGAGCTTTGAAATTTGCAGCGGGATTTTAAAGACTAAAAAATATTCAGAAGGGGGCGTCCAGGTGGCGTGGTGGTCTATTCCATTGCCTACCAACGGGGATCGCTGGTTCAAATCTTGGTCGGGCATCCCTACAGACACAATTGGCCATGTCTGCAGGTGAGAAGCCGGATGTGGGTATGCGTCCTGGTCGCTGCACTAGTGCCTCCTCTGGTTGGTCGGGGTGCCTGTTCAGGGAGGAGGGGGAACTGGGGGGAATAGCGTGATCCTCCCACGTGCTATGTCCCACTGTTGAAACAACTCACTGTCAGGTGAAAAGAAGCGGCTGGCGACTCCACGTGTATCGGAGGAGGTATATGGTAGTCTGCAGCCCTCCCCGGATCGGCAGAGGGCGGGGGAGCAGCGACCAGGACGGCTCAGAAGAGTGGGATGATTGGCTGGATACAACTGGGGAGAAAAAGGGGGGAATATATATATAGAAATATAACTTTGTTAAAAGAAACACTCAACGGTAGGGAAAGTGCTCAACAAATAAGGAGCAAAATAATCCAGTGAGTCAAGTAGATTATTTATGAGAAAGTACAAGCTTCAGCTACTTGAATCACTGGATTATTTTGCTCCTTATTTGTTGAGCACTTTCCCTACTGTTGAGTGTTTTGTTTAATAAAGTTTTATATATGTATGTATGTATATATATATATATATATATATTTCTTGCATATCATTTTCATCGCTTACAAAAAACTACATTATGCTTTCAATGTTATTTCTAACCTTCATCTCAAACATCCTCCACCCATTTGCTGTTTTGACCTCATTTCATATGCACCTCCTCCACCTCTCACCCTTTCATCTCATCTACTTCCATTTCTGCCTGCCACTCTTTCTCTCCATCTCCTCCTATTGGGCCGGCCCATTTGTCTCCTCCTCCCTCTCTTTCTCTCCCCCCCCCCTCTCCCCCAGCCGCGACTGTACCAGAGCAGAAGACGGTCACCTTGGATGTGGACGTCAATAACCGTAGTGATCGCACTGAATGGTGTAGCTGTTATTACCACGGCAACTTCTCCCTCAATGCCGCCTTCGAGATCAAACTCCACTGGATGGCGGTCACTGCGGCAGTGCTCTTCGAGATGGTGACACTAAGACACTTATTATTATTACACGAATGTGATGGTCACTGAGGTACTATTAGACCAGTGCTTCTCAATAGGGGGACCATGACCCAAAAGTGGGCCTCAGGGAGCTGCTAGTGCAGCCGTGTGATGATAGGAAATTGTTGAAGGCTCTGATTTGATTGGACAAACAATGACTCATCAATCATCAGTCTGTCAGTTGGTCTGTTTTGGAATTGGGCGATGGGCCGAGGCCACGTATCTGCTTTAGTTCTAGAAAATAAAGATCACCTTTGAGGGAAGACCCAGATTTCTAAAGTTGTGAAGCTTATTTCATTCTTAATCAGATTCCTTTTGTTGCCGCTCGAAATTCTTGCACTTTTTTCCAATATCAAAGTCTAAAGTTTACAATTTACAAAGTTTCATTCACTTTGTTCATTTTGTTCATTCACCTATCAACATCATGCAAGGTAGCTACCTATCAATCAATAAAGAGTCTCGTGAACTCAGCCTCCTGGGAATTGGCTGTGTTCAGAGAGGGGGCGCTAAAACAGTTTAACAAATCAACTTATACTTCTGAAACTGCAAAAGTGACACTCCTCACATTAGTATTACACAATAAAATTTGTCTGACTGGATTAAATGCAGTGGACTGGATATTTAAGTCACCTCCTCTGAATTAATGACGTCAATACCCACTTTTCATACACTTCCAGGTACAAGGGTGGCACCGGAAAGCGGCGTCCTGTGGGTTTCTGCTGGTGCCGGTCCTAGAAGTACCTTTCGCCCCTACGTCTTACATCTATGGTGATCCACTTAGGGCCCAGCTCTTCATCCCCCTCAATGTCCACTGTCTGCTGAAGAACGGTAGTGACAACCTGTTTGAGGGTGAGAAACTGCTGTCACTCAACACAGCGTAGATCAAGCCGTTGTTGGGGTTCAGCCCCATTTTCAGCCCCATGTTCTGATTGTTTTCATTCAGGTTTTGAACCAGAGACGTATTGGGACAGGATGCAACTCTTTCAGGAGGCCATACTTTACAGGTTGATTATTTTTATAGCTCATCTCTCCAGGTTTGCATGTAGGCCTTTTATACGTAGACAAGTTTTATGATTTCTGGGTCCATGAGTCTCATTAAGAGCTTGTGTTTAGTAACTGGTCTGATCTAAGGCTGCTTTTTTAAATTTCACAAAAATTATTTTATGAAAGATGAGATGTTCAACTAAAACATTTTTTGTCTTTAGTATTATACACACGCCAAACTTATTCAGAATTTTATAACTTTTTATTTCTGTTTTTTCAGGTTTGGTTTTGTTCAAGACAAGTTTTCCGCCTCTTTCAATTTCCCATCTGAGACCAAGCCCCAGTACATTCATGTTACAGGTATGTAGAGATGTTCAATAATTCAGTATTATTTATTGACATGCGTTGGTGTTGTGTATTGGGATGAAACTCGGATAATGTCATATCGTGACACACAATTTTGCTGTCTCAGTTAATAATGAGAATCTATGACCTAAAATTTCTCACAAAATGAGGTGTGAAATATTTAAGGGAGTATTATTTGAAAACTAGTTTTGGTTTGATATTATACATTACATTACCAAACAGTTCAATGTGAGGAACCTAAGTTGGATTTTTAAACATGTTATTTTTGCATACATAAGCAGATATCGTGATATATATCGATATTATGTAAAATTCCACATTATAATTGTAATAATATGTCCGGGTAGAGTGGCAGTCTATTCCGTTGCCTACCAACACAGGGATCGCTGGTTCGAATCCCCGTTTTACTTCCGGCTTGGTCGGGCGTCCCTTACAGGCACAACTGGCTTTGTCTGCGGGTGGGAAGCCGGATGTGGGTGTGTGTCCTGGTCACTGCACTAGCCCCTACTCTGGTTGGTCGGGGCACCTGTTCAGGGGGGAGGAGGAACTGGGGGGGATAGCGTGATCCTCCCACGCGCTCCATCCCCCTGGCGAAACTCCTCACAGCCAGGTGAAAAGAAGCGGCTGGCAACTCCACATGCATCAGAGGAGGCATGTGGTAGTCTGCAGCCCTCTCCGGATTGGCAGAGGAGGTGGAGCGGCAACCAAGACGGTTCAGAAGAGTGGGGTGGTTGGCCATGTACAATTGGGGTAAAAAAGGGGGGAGAAAGAAATTTAAAATTACTTTTTTTTTTAAAATAATTGTAATAATATTTTCTATACTGCTCAGCATTACAGGTACGTAAGGAACGTTAAGCGGGTGTAACCTCCTTGGTGGGAACTGACTCGTTTTGAGCCTTGCGTGACCTCTGACTACTCGGTGCGCTGTTGTTTCTGTGTCCGCTAGGTACCGTGTTCCTCCAGCTGCCTTACGCCAAGAGGAAATACTCCTGTGGGCAGCAGCGACGTCGCAGAAACTCCACAACGTCCAACAGCCAGGGTCCGTTTGGCAGTGAGGAGCACGTGGGCTACCACTGGGCCTACAACACCATGCTCACCAAGGCATGGCGGACCGGCGTGCTTGGGGACGAAAGACTGGCTGACCGCCTGCTGAGAGACTTCACCGACTTCTGTGCTAACAAAGACAACAGACTGCTCCATCTTTGGGAGAGCTGCCAGGAGAAGATGAACGCCAGCGCCCCGTAAAGTAGAAAAGGTGGACTAGTGGAAGAGGCTGGACGAGAGGGAGGCTGAATTGGAACAGAAGACAAGGCACCAGGAAGAGAAGGTGGAAACCATCTGTTAGGTTGGGTTTTTCTTTTCTTTCCCCAGTCAGCTAATTTAAGTATGTACATTTCATTATCAGAGAGGCTTTGCTTCATCTTGGTAATAGCTTGGACCTTATGTAGACGTTCTACTGTTAGACGCCAAGCGGCTCCAGTGGAGGAGCAGTTGGGGGGGGGTTTCGGGGCACAGAGACACTTTGTGACAGGAGTTGTTGAAGAAGGGGAAAGTGTTGATCCGTTGACAGTTTTCTGTCCGTACTTTTTTCGTCGTTTGCAGGTTTGAGGTGATGACTTTTACAAGCCCACAGCTCTGTCCCTCAAACTGTCCTCTGTTGGAATGAACCAGAGATCTCCGTGTTTACATCGTCAGCACACAGTCCACGCTTGGACATAATGAATATACGTTAAACGAAGGATGAAGGTGATATGTAAGGACTAAGGGGCGTTGTTGTTTGTTCTGCTGAAAAGGAGACAGTGAAGTTGCCGGGTCGCGGGTAGTCTTGTCAGTTTCTATTTGGCGAATGGTAGATTGGCTTTACGAGGAACACTCGGCTGTTACGCTGACTTTTGAAGCATCAGCCCGACTCCCACATTTCCCACAATTCTTCTGACATCTTCAAACATCATATGTATGCTTTTACACAACCACCACCACAAGGCACCGGTCAGAAAGTTTTGCTTTCCATGCAATTCTTGGGGTTTTTAGCTCACTAAAGGTGTCAGAGCCGCGTTAAAGCCAGGCCTGACAGATCTGAACTGTTGAGCGTCTGCGGGGAAACCGCACATGTAACACGTGACCAGAACAACAGACGCGTTGACCATTTAAGGGAGAGGTTTGGGCTCATATAGGGGGACAAACTACGATGCTGTGAAGATGACTGAAGCCCAGGGGGCGCTGAAGCAACGGGTTACCATTTGCTAGCCATAGGTTCAGTCTGACTCATGACCTTTTGACCTGTGTAACTTTGTGTGTGCCAATCCATGCTTGTGTAAAACCGCCTTATGAGAGAGATTTGGAAACTCAGCAGAACTGACGGGGCTCAGATAAGCAATGTGAACCTGTAACTTGCTGCAATGTGTCTTACCTTCCCCGTCTGCAGGCCGAGGAGAGGCCAGACGTCATTAAATGAACTCAATCACTCTGTTGTGTTCATATGTCCTCTGCTTTACAGACATGTTACTTCCCTCCCGAATGTTTGACTTGAAATATTTGAAGTAAAAAACAAAATCAAGATATTTGCATTTCCTTACTGCGTTATCAGATCGCCTCAGGTTTTCAAACAAACAGCATATCTGAGATCATCGGTGTGTTGAGGACGACATCGGTCTAAAACTGCTGTCAGTCAACACGTAGATATCGAATATTTTCAAGATACCTTCAAAATCTGGACCTAGAACTACAAGAGCCACATATAACTTCATAATCCAGATCCATTTTGTGCATCACAATTCACGTTTAAAAAAACAAACAAACAAATTTGATAACAAAAATGAATGGGAAGCTGATTTCAATATGACCAGGAGTTTTTTCCCCCCACAGAAGTGGTGTTCTGGGGCGTCCGGGAAGCATAGCAGTCTCTTCCGTTGCCTACCAACACGGGGATCACTGGTTCGAATCCCCGTGTTACCTCCAGCTTAGTCGGGCATCCCTACAGACACAATTGGCCGTGTCTGCGGGTGGGAAGCCGGATGCGGGTATGTGTCCTTGTTGCTGCACTAGCGCATCCCCTGGTCAGTTGGGGCGCCTGTTCAGGGGGCAGGGGGAACTGGAAGGAATAGCGTGATCCTCCCACACGCTACATTGCCCTGGTGAAACTCCTCACTGTCAGGTGAAAAGAAGCGGCTGGCGACTCCACATGTATCGGAGGAGACGTGGTAGTCTGCAGCCCTCCCCAGATCGGCAGAGGGGGTGGAGCAGTGACCAGGATGGCTCGGGAAGACTGGGGTAATTGGCCTGGTACAGTTTTATGTTCCTTTAGTTTCAGAAACTTAACAGAGTTGTCCAAATTGCCATGCATTCATGATGATTGATTCATGCATACATGCATGAATCAGTCGGTATGCGTGGTTTACATATGGGGATGGGACTGCATAAGTATTCGTATATGTTTGTAAAAGTGGGGGAAAAAACAAGAAATGTACAAATAACCTGAGAAATTCAAAGATTTTCAGGTGATGTGGGCCATCTGTAACTATCTGCTCACATGTAGATTATAATTATAATTAAAGAATTGTAATAAACATTGGAGCGGCACGGTGGCACAGTGGTTAGCTTGGTCGCCTCACAGCAAGAAGGTCCTGGGTTTGAGCCCCGGGGTAGTCCAACCTTGGGGGTTGTCCCGTGTCATGGGGGGGTCGTCCTGGGTCATCCTCTGTGGAGTTTGCATGTTCTCCCCGTGTGTGTGTGTGTGTGTGTGTGTGTGTGTGTGTAGATTTTATGCAAGCCAGTATAATTGATTTTTCAGTTAGTGTGAGAGGTTCAAGAACTGACTCGAACACAAAAACAGCCATCCATGTTGCTCCTTATGAAACGCTTTTATAATTTCCCCTTTCATAATCAGAATTCACACCGTTATGGAATGCAGAAAGAAAAGACATAGACAAAACTTGTAAATGGGGGGGGGGTATAATACAAATAACCTCAGAGAAACCTTATAGCTGCATTTACACACAAACTTTCCAAGGAGCAGTTCTGGGAATGGTGGGTTTTGCAGCGATCACTTCATGTTCAACCCAATTCAAACCCCAACTCTTTCTAAAACCAGTATTCTTTTTTACTTATTTCTTAGTAAACTCATTGTGAGAAATGTATCTTAACCAACCACAATCAACCAAATCCATGGATAGTTTTAACCAAGTGGCAACTGGCCGTGAGCAAGGCACATAGCATTCATCTCTATATAAAAACTAGACTCGAACTACCAACCTTGTAAATACTCCCACCACCACACAAACACAAAGTCCATTGTTAAGTCAATCAATGAATCAATCAAGTTGTATTTATAAGTGTTGCTGTTAGCTAATCCACCGGTTTAGGAGTAACCCAGACAGGAACACAGGAGTATTTCAGGTCAGGAGGGAATCTAAACAAAGGTGCAGTATTAGTGCATGGCATTCATGTTATTTATTTATTTATTTATTTATTCCCCTCCCCCCTTTTCTCCCCAATTATATCTGGCCAATTACCCCACCCTTCCAAGCCATCCCGGTCGCTGCTCTACCTCCTCTGCTGATCCGGGGAGGGCTGCAGACTACCACATGCCTCCTCCGATACATGTGGAGTCGCCAGCCACTTCTTTTCAACTGACAGTGAGGAATTTCACCAGGGGGACGTAGCACGTGGGAGGATCACGCTGTTCCCCCCCCAAATAGGCACCCCAACCGACCAGAGGAGGCGCTAGTGCAATGACCAGGACACATACCCACATCCGGCTTCCCACCCGCAGACATGGCCAATAGTGTCTGTAGGGACACCCGACCAAGCCGGAGGTAACACGGAGATTCGAATCAGCGATCCCCATGTTGGTAGGCAACGGAATAGACCGCTACGCTACCCGGATGCCCCTAAAGGCATGGCATCTGTGTTATTTCACATTTCTACACGTTCTCTACAATCTAACAACTGGCTGTAAATACTGCGAGGGCTGATGTCCTCCATAGTAAAGCCATGGGGAGATGGCCGATATTGTACAGATCAACAGAAATGACAGACACTGGTTTACTAAAAAGCCACAAGCAGGTTTGTGGATCTGGTTATGAAATGGAACAATAGTTAAACAACTGATGTCTCGAAATGCCTTGAAAAATTTCCCCGTATAACTCCAATAAAATAGATTTTCTGACATGATTTCACTGTACAATTATTCAAGTTGGATAGATGTTCAGAACATTCACTTAGTCACTTTAACTATCACCAATCAAATGCTATTAAAGTTTCCTATTCATATTAAATTTGGCTGGGTTTTTTTTTTACAACCAAAAGGAGGAAAAGAACGTGGGTAAAATCACTCCCTCATGGAGACATAGGGTGCATTGACATTGCTGAAGATACTCGTCTTCTTTTTTCTATTTCTTTTTTTTTTTAAATAAATGTTGATTGGTTTTTTTTGGGGTTTTTTTTTGGCTTTTTATTATCCCCCCCCCCTTTTCCTCCCCAACTGTACCCGTCCAATTACCCCACTCTTGCAAGCCATCCCCGTCGCTGCTCCACCCCGTCTGCCGATCCAGGGAGGGCTGCAGACTACCACATGCCTCCTCTGATACATGTGGAGTCACCAGCCGCTTCTTTTCACCTGACAGTGAGGAGTTTCATCAGGGGGATGTAGCAGTCCCCCCCCCCAAACTGGCACCCCGACCGGCCAGAGGAGGCGCTAGTGCAGTGACCAGGACACATACCCACATCCGGCTTCCTACCTGCAGACACGGCCAATTGTGTCTGTCGGGACAGCCGACCAAGCCGCAGGCAACGCGGGGATTCGAATAAGGTATTGCTATAGTGATGGAAAACCCAAATGGGAGGGTTATACCAAAATAAGGCCTGGATGTGAGAGGTTTATTTACCCTTACCCTATTACAGACGGCACATCACAGCCCACCTGCTCTAACTTTGCATTGCACCCCAAAACCTCTTTCGGTATATATTCATTTTGGTAGCATATGAAATATGCAGATGACAGATTTCCCTGGATAATCCAGGATAACATGTAAACAAAGTCAGAGACTCCATAGTCAGTAAAAATGGACCTTTTCACTCAGCTGAACTTATACTATTTGGGCAGAGTATTGAATAATACTGAGGTTACAGATGTGAAATTCCTATACGCTTGCCTGTTCTGATGCACTTTGTGCAATGTGACAGAGCCTTCATTCTCAACCTTATCATCTGTAGATTTCGGTCAGGGGACAGATGTCCATTTAAATGTGCACCCGTCTTACTAGTGAAGTGGTATTTCCATGCAGTCCGTCTGTCTGTCCATGTAGACAATGGGTCATTAAGTCTCTTCAGTGATTCCTTCTGACTGAGCCCTCTCTCACCCATCCCCCCCCCACACACACACACACACACACACGATTCATGGCTTTCATTTCCATTACACCCTTATTAAATGTCTCTCGGCAGGTGTCCCAAGTGTAATGGCCAAATTTCGGTGACTGCAGCTGAATACTGGAATGATTACTCGAGTGGTGACATGATAAGGTCCTTTAAGACTGCCATGGGTCTGCAGTTGGCTCAGCATCCATCTTAATCTCTTGCCTCTTTATATTGTTTCATAGGGCATACACAGAAATAAAATTCATCTTTTAAAAGGAAATGCCTGTGTACCTTCTGGTTCCCTTTGTCTTTGTGATCATTTCCACTGACATCATGGAAACGATCATAAAAGTGCTTAAAAGCGGCCAACCTAAGCACCCATTTAGTACTCCCACCCCCCAATTCTTCACTGCAATTAGAAGGAAAAAAAAGAATTAGAAAATAATATGATTGTCTTTTTTCTCCCATCTGGTGCTATTAATGTAAAAAGTGGGGGGAAAAATATTTCCATCAGCCTGCTGCAGGTGCAAGGGATTATGGGCTATTGCTCAGAAAGAGTTGTTTTTCTCTTTGTGCTTAATTGATCCTTGGTGCGTCATCATCAGAACTCAGACCTGAGTCGTCCTGACTCCCTTGAAGCACTGAGACCACCGGCAAACCACCTGGAACTGCACGCACATGCGCGCACACGCACGCACGCACGCACGCACACACGCACACACACACACACACATACACAGAATATCTACTTAGGCAGAGTGTAAAGACTTGAACAATAATGATACACATCCATCCAATACAGGCATGCATGGCAAGGTATTGAACAATGAAGAGATTAATATTACACATGGATTTGTTAAAAAAAAAAGAAAAGTCAAAACTAATACATAACTAAAGTCATAAATCTGTGACAGTGAGAGACTCACGTGGTCTGATCGTGATCGGCCAGATGAGGATGGTGCAGAGAGCCAGTACCGCTGCCAGAGCCACACCTCCAGTGACCACAACCATGACGTCATGATAAAACCACACACAGGCAGGACAACACAACACAGTACTAGAGAGAGAGAGACAGGAGAGAGAGAGAGATGGTTACTTTCACTTCACTATTAACACTAACACGGTAAGATGGACAGGGCAGGGTTTGGGGGGGTCATGATTTACATATCACACTGTACATATCACACTACATGTTTGTTTGACTTCAGTGTCATCTCTACTGTCCTTTTGAACAGCAAATACAATAAATGAATATCTTCTGAAGATAGTGACTACCAGGACTATGGTGTGTTTCTGATTATCATGTATGTATAAGTGTACTTTGTGTGTGCGCGCGTGTGTGTGTGTGTATATATATACTAACTGGCAGGGGTGTAAAGCCTGGATAATCATCACAGCCACTCCGTTGGCCACCTTATCTGTAAAACTCATGGCTCCGTACACAAACGCCCCGCTTTGCTGCTCCGATAGAGAGAGACAGGGGAAATTCAGCCCGAAAAAGAAGGGGAAAGAGACAGAGATTAAGAAAGAGAAAGGTGGATGTAAAAGGAAAGCAAACACAAGTCCATATGCACCCCCACACAATTACTGTTTCACATGAATGTGCACAAAGAGAGAGCCCTTACTCTGTCTCTAACTCTCAGTTACTAACACACACTCCTATTATCAAACATTCACATTCACACACACACACACCAAATACTCCTTCCTCCCTCAAACCTCCATGCACACAGACACACTCATGTTACCTACCGTTTGATCGGCTATGAGGTCAGCAGTCATAGACAGTGACATCACCAAGATGATGGCTGACCCTGCCCCCAGCAAGATGGCCGCCCCGTATATACGCTGCCCCATGCTTTCATCCAACAGCACCCAGCAGGAGAAGGCCATGATCAGCAGCAGTCCCACAAAGTAAGTCCACTGGACCAATCAGACGGGACAAAGTCATTAGTCAGTGAAGTTTATGAGAAGGAAAAGTTAAAGAGGTCATCTTCAAATCCATGGCCGGACTGAACTGCTCAACATTTGATGCCTGCAGCGAAGCAGTTTGCTGGCCAGTGGTTGAAGACGATGTGCATATTTGTGTAGTTATTGATATAAAAAGAACAACCATGCTCAGATTTTTGTTCGCTGCATAAATAAAAGCTAGTTTGATATTGGATCAGCGTATAAATTATATAACTTGTTTGTTTGATTTGATTTGAATTCATTTTGCTCATGCATATATCATATTCTATCTATTCCTCTATCCATCACTGAGATTTGATCTCTAGCCACTTGAATTCTTCACTACAAATTCTCTCCTTTGGTTTTGAGGTGTGCTTCAACAGAAGCTTTCTGGCTTCTCGTGTCACTTGTGACGCCCCCCCCCTTTTCTCCCCAATTGTACTTGGCCAATTACCCCACTCTTCCGAGCCGTGCTGGTCGCTGCTCCACCCCCTCTGCCGATCCAGGGAGGACTGCAGACTACCACATGCCTCCCCTGATACATGTGGAGTCACAGACGCTTCTTTTCACCTGACAGTTAGGAGTTTCACCAGGGGGACGTAGCATGTGCGAGGCTCACGCTATTCCCCCCAGCCCCCCCCCCAAACAGATGCCCCAACTGACCAGAGGAGGCGCTAGTGCAGCGACCAGGACACACCCACATCCGGCTTCCCACCCGCAGACACAGCCAATTGTGTCTGTAGGGACACCCGACCAAGCCGGAGGTAACATGGGGATTCGAACCAGCGACCCCCCGCCCCGTGAAACTTTTCGACATACTAATAAATCTAAAGCCAGCTCATATTAAAATCCAGCTTTGAAAGTTAATAAAATGGCTTTTTGAGATGGTTATTTTCACATTAGATGAAACGCTCGAGATATATTGACAGTGACTAATGTGAATGGGAGAACAGAAACCCAGTTAGGAAACTTGCTGATGTGGTCTGTTTGACCACTAATTCCTGAAAAACATACAGCTGCTGAATTAGCATATCTCACTGAAACTTTACTGTTCATGGTTAGTGTTAGGGGTTATGGGTTAGCGTCAGGGTTGCCATCAGACCACGTGCTCCTAAACCATAACAGCAGACATGACTGGGGCCGTTTTTTCTAAAGGAAACACCTGCTGGTTAAGAACAGTTGTCATTTCGCTGCAACTTATTAATGAGCAGCTCTTACACGTCTGAGGGAGATTCAAACATTTTTCCGCAGCCAACATTACAGTTTCCTGTGTTCCTATGAAGGTCTTCTTCTTCTTCTTTTGGCTTGTTCCCTTTTTCTCAGGGGTTGCCATAGCAGACTTTATAGTTTCCATTGGCGATGTTGTTTTTTTTTTTTTTGCGGGGCGGGGGGGTTCCCCCCCTTTTTCTCTCTCCAATTGGATCCGGCCAATTACCCCACTCTTCCGAGCCGTCCTGATCTCTGCTCCACCCCCTCTGCCAAGCCAGGGAGGGCTGCAGACTACCACGTGCCTCCTCCGATACATGTGGAGTCGCCAGCCACTTCTTTTCGCCTGACAGTGAGGAGTTTCACCAGGGGGACGTAGCATGTGGGAGGCTCACGCTATTCCCCCCAGTTCCATCTTTCCCCTGAACAGGTGCCCCGACCGACCAGAGGAGGCGCTAGTGCAGCAACCAGGACACAAACCCACATCTGGCTTCCCACCCACAGACATGACCAATTAAATCTGTAGGGATGCCCAACCAAGCCAGCGGTAACACGGGGACTCAAACCAACGATCCCCATGTTGGTAGGCAATGGAATAGACCACCACGCCACCCGGACGCCTCATAGGGTACCGTTGTTAACCCGAGCCTCGACTGATCCGGTATGGTCTTGTCAATCCACATAATGATTTGGCAAAATTTTACGTTGGATGCCCCTCCTGACACAACGACTAACCCTATGGACGGGGGCACAGGTAAAGCGCTGGATGCCACCCCAGTATTCATGGACTTGCACCCATGCCTGTCGCCAACTGTGTTCCTATGAAGGTTTTCATCATAAAATGATTTGTGTTATGCTCAATTCAGATCTAATTAGAATTTGGACAATTTCACTGAAGACTATCACTGTTTAATTTAAATGCTGTCATTGTTTCCGTCTCTGTTCTTAAGGTCAGTTAAGCGGTAAGGGTTGGCACGTCAGACTCACTGATTTTCCTATGAGTCTACTGATGGGCTTCATGATGAACGAGGCGAGGAAGCCACTCAGGTATATCACTAGTGGTATGGTTGCTATGAACTTCTGTTGGGATGAGAGAGAGAGACAGAGCGATATCAGAGAAATGTTCAGGTGTTCATTCATAAATAATCTCCACTATGATTTCATGATACAAGGAGAGAGAGGTAGAAAGAGGAAAGTGTTGCTATTAGTTGTCAAATGTGTAAAATTAAACATTACAATCATCAGGAAACACTGTAAAGGAGTGCAGATTTTTTTTCATAAAGGCTCTCAGGCAAGAAGACATGAATGTAAATTAAATGTCTTTTAGAGTGAATGGTAAAGTAAACTGTATGTGTGTGTGTGTGTGTGTTACCTTGGGTAGTCCAAGCGTGTTAATGAGATACATTGAAATGTAGGTCTGGGACAGATTGACTATTAGTCGAGTGGACATGTAGAGAAACGCCACCTAGAGAAAGTCAGATGGTCAGAATTTATTTACACATTTATATGATGAAATTTCTATTGAGTTAACCCATTTTGTTGTCTTCTTACGTCTTACTGTATGCAAAGAAACCCGTCTCTCATAATCACACTATGGCCTTCAAACTGTTGCTTTGTGAACTATTGTTTAATTCATGTTCTGAATAGATGCCCTGCTTTCCAGTCTGCCATCGGTAAACACTACATGACCTGGATTTTACAGCTTTCTGCTTACAAGCAGGAGAAAGGACCCTCAGGACAATGTAACCTGTCCTCTGTTTTATTCTATTTACGTTCAGTGTGAGATTTAAAAGGATAGATAATAGTCAACTACTACTACTAATAATAGTCAAAAATAATAATAATAATAATGATCTATAATGGCTTGGCAGCCTGTCCAGAGTGTCTCCCCGCCTGCCGCCCAATGACTGCTGGGATAGGCTTCAGCATCCCCGTGACCCTGAGAGCAGGCTAAGCGGTTTGGATAATGGATGGATGGATGATAGTCAATACTTATAATGATAATAGTCAATACTGCCGTATTTTGTACATTATATTGTATGTATGCTGTTGGTGGCTCGGTGGCCAAGTGGTTAGCGCAGTCGCTTCACAGCAAAAAGGTCCTGGGTTCGAACCCCGGGGTTGTCCACCCTTGGGGGTCGTCTCAGGTCGTCCTCTGTGTGGAGTTTGCATGTTCTCCCCGTGTCTGTGTGGGTTTCCTCCAGGTGCCCCGGTTTCCTCCCACAGTCCAAAGAAATGTAGGTCAGGTGAATCGGCCGTACTAAATTGTTCCTAGGTGTGAATGTGTATGTATGTACACTACCGTTCAAAAGTTTGGGATCACCCAAACAATTTTGTGTTTTCCATGAAAAGTCACACTTATTCACCACCATATGTTGTGAAATGAATAGAAAATAGAGTCAAGACATTGACAAGGTTAGAAATAATGATTTGTATTTGAAATAAGATTTTTTTTACATCAAACTTTGCTTTCGTCAAAGAATCCTCCATTTGCAGCAATTACAGCATTGCAGACCTTTGGCATTCTAGCTGTTAATTTGTTGAGGTAATCTGGAGAAATTGCACCCCACGCTTCCAGAAGCAGCTCCCACAAGTTGGATTGGTTGGATGGGCACTTCTTTGAGCAGATTGAGTTTCTGGAGCATCACATTTGTGGGGTCAATTAAACGCTCAAAATGGCCAGAAAAAGAGAACTTTCATCTGAAACTCAACAGTCTATTCTTGTTCTTAGAAATGAAGGCTATTCCATGCGAGAAATTGCTAAGAAATTGAAGATTTCCTACACCGGTGTGTACAGAGGACAGCACAAACAGGCTCTAACCAGAGTAGAAAAAGAAGTGGGAGGCCGCGTTGCACAACTGAGCAAGAAGATAAGTACATTAGAGTCTCTAGTTTGAGAAACAGACGCCTCACAGGTCCCCAACTGGCATCTTCATTAAATAGTACCTGTTAGAGCCTGTTTGTTCTGTCCTCTGAAGGGAGTAGTACACACCGGTGTAGGAAATCTTCAATTTCTTAGCAATTTCTCGCATGGAATAGCCTTCATTTCTAAGAACAAGAATAGACTGTCGAGTTTCAGATGAAAGTTCTCTTTTTCTGGCCATTTTGAGCGTTTAATTGACCCCACAAATGTGATGCTCCAGAAACTCAATCTGCTCAAAGAAGTGCCCATCCAACCAATCCAACTTGTGGGAGCTGCTTCTGGAAGCGTGGGGTGCAATTTCTCCAGATTACCTCAACAAATTAACAGCTAGAATGCCAAAGGTCTGCAATGCTGTAATTGCTGCAAATGGAGGATTCTTTGACGAAAGCAAAGTTTGATGTAAAAAAAATCTTATTTCAAATACAAATCATTATTTCTAACCTTGTCAATGTCTTGACTCTATTTTCTATTCATTTCACAACATATGGTGGTGAATAAGTGTGACTTTTCATGGAAAACACGAAATTGTTTGGGTGATCCCAAACTTTTGAACGGTAGTGTATGTGTGTGTGTGTGTGTGTGTGTGTGTGTGTGTGTGTGTGTGTGTGTGGGCCCTGTAATCGACTGGCGGCTTGTTCAGGGTGTCTCCCCACCTGCCACCCAATGACTGCTGGGATAGGCTCCAGCATCCCGCGACCCTACTTAGGATAAGCGGCTTGGCTAATGGAATGGATGGATAATAGTCACTATAGAAATTAATGAGCTCATGTCTCACTTGTGGAGAAATTTTGGATTTTCTCATAAAAGTTCTTAATATCCCAAAATTTCACATTCCTGTTCAGAGTGTTTAGTTAATCCAAACACAGGAAAGTTGATAGCCAGACGGTTTCGGCTGTATGGCGAGTTAAAAAACATGCTGCGGTGTGTATTTAAAACGTCTCTGTGTTGGTGCTGATATGACGGTGTGAGACATCCGTGTTGGTCCTACCTGGTAGAAAGACGGCTGTTTGAGCCAACATCTCCACTGGAGGACAGCCGACTGATGAGGAGGAGAGGATGAAGGACGGGAGTGGGGAAGGAGAGGTTTCCGCTCTTCCTCCTCCTCCTCCTCCTCCCGACTCCTCCCGTCTCCTCCCTCGGCCTCCCTCTCTGCTCCTGCCCTCCTTTCTTTTGTTCCCAGGTGAAAGAGGAGAGAGAAGAGGCATCCAATGCCCAACACGATCAGTGCCAGGTTCTGCCGAGGAAACCACAACACAACACTGACGTCTTATAATACCGCATACTTCAATTTCACTTCTTTAACCCCGAACGTCATTAAAACCTTGTTGGGTATCATTTAGTATCATCTCACAGACAGAAACCTCATGGATGGCTTCAGTACTGAGAAACTTAACACCCTGCTGAATCTTCTTGCTGGCCATCAATACTGTCAAATAGGGCGATCATTTAAGCCTTTGAAATGCAAGACACATCTCCTTTTTCAAAACAGGATGCTCACAGTACAGTCACACAAACCACTCTTTAACACAGGGATCACCAGTTCGAATCCCCGTGTTACCTCTGGCTTGGTCGGGCGTCCCTACAGACACAATTGGTCGTGTCTGCAGGTGGGAAGCCGGATATGGGTATGTGTCCTGGTCACTGCACTAGCACCTCCTCTGGTCGGTCAGGACACCTGTTCGGGGGGGGGGGGGGGGGTAGCGTGATCCTCCCATGCGCTACATCCCCCTGGCGAAACTTCTCATTGTCAGGTGACAAGAAGCGGCTGGTGACTCCACATGTATCGGAGGAGGCATGTGGTAGTCTGCAGCCCTCCCCGGATTGGCGGAGGGGGTGGAGCAGCAACCGGGACAGCTCAGAAAATACAGTAATTGGCCAAGTACAATTGGGGAAGTACAAAGACGGGAAAAAAGCCACACAAAAAAAATAACCCTATCCTTTAACACTGCAATAACACCGTTACAGAACAAAATTGAGGACAGTCCCTAAAGGGAACTAGGCTGCTGAGCTGCTTCCCCCTCAGCCTGACTCGGCCTGAAACACAAACTGGGTAAATACAGTCTCTCACCTTGGTACCCACGCT
Organism: Lampris incognitus; assembly: GCF_029633865.1. Taxonomy (NCBI): domain Eukaryota; kingdom Metazoa; phylum Chordata; class Actinopteri; order Lampriformes; family Lampridae; genus Lampris; species Lampris incognitus. The sequence goes on along the minus strand of NC_079224.1, from coordinate 35,886,419 downwards.
TAATAAAACACACTGGTAGCCTTGTTGTGAGGATGCAAATGGAGTAAATGAAACTTTTAACCTTTATTACCTGCCAGTACATTATTAGACTAAGGCCAGCAATACACACTGAATATATCCATAAGAGTGAGATGTTCATAAAGAGAATACCAGAAATCCGTCTACAGTCAACATACTTTTAAATAATGCTACCAAATGCAGCTTTGTGTGAATGAGTGTAGGCCCATCTCTACTGACAGAATAAAGGCACAGCTAAAATTAGGCGTGTCGACTGCAACCGTTCACCCTGAAAATGAGGAAGTTTCGCAGTGATCTTATATTAGCTCCAGTCCTTCCTCTCCTCACTACTGTTATAGCCATACGGCCATTTTCTATTAAACCGCCCCCCCCCACTCACTCTGAAGATGGGGATGTCGCTTGGGCCCAGGGCGTCGCTGAGGGATGGGTCGGCATCCTGCCCGGCTTGGTAGTGGAACAGCAGGTATGCCACCGCATACACTGTGACGTTGGCCACCACAGTAAAGGCATACCTGGACAGGGACAGACAGGCCAAACTACAAACTACGCCCTTCCAAGACTGAAGGAAAAATTTGATTTTTAAAAAGCAGCATCTCTTTAAAGCTAACACCTACAAATGCCAAATACACACACACAAACACACACACTCTGTGTGTGTGTTTGTGTGTGTGTGAGAGAGACACCTACCTGTAAGCAGTGAGTTCTACTTTAGCGTGTTCGCAGGTGACCAGCTCTGGTATCAGAGACAGGTGTGAGATTTGTGTAGCAGCCCAGCCAAACTGGAAGATGACAATGAAGGGGATGAAATAAGTCAGGCTGACCCACTGAGGGGTGAGGGGACTACAGCCCAGACACGGGTTAAAGATGAAGGCAAAGGACAGCAACACGCTCACCGTACCTACATACACACACAAAAACACACACACACAAATAAATATTGTTCCTTCAAACGTTCTTTTTTTTTTAATTCCCTCCCTTTTCTCCCCAATTGTATCCGGCCAATTACCTCACTCTTCCGAGCCGTCCCGGTCGCTGCTCCACCCCCTTTGCCGATTCGGGGAGGGCCTGTAGACTACCACATGCCTCCTCCGATACAAGTGGAGTTGCCAGCCGCTTCTTTTCACCTGACAGTGAGTAGTTTCGCCAGGGGGATGTAGTGCATGGGAGGATCACGCTATTCCCCCAGTTCCCCTTCCCCACCCCAAACAGGTGCCCCAACCGACCAGAAGAGGCACTAGTGCAGCAACCAGAACATACACACATCCGGCTTCCCACCCGCAGACACGGCCAGTTGTGTCTGTACGGACGGCTGGCCAAGCCGGTGGTAACACAGGGATTCAAACCGGCGATCCCCGTGTTGATAGGCAACGGAATAGACCACACCTCCCGGACGCCCCCTTCAAACATTCTTGACAGTGCTCCAAAGTATTAATGCTAATATTAGTGAGTCTGTTCCAGGCAAGTGAAGTGTTGTCTTTGGCCAGGTGATTGGTGAAAGTATCAACTGAGTCAATTTCCTCTTTCCATTTTCTATGTGATTTCATTTGTGCTCTATTCTATCAGCCCAGCTTTATTTTCTTCTGTTGTGCCTTTCTAGCTGATCACATTGGACTTGAAAGCTAGCTGAAAGAGCTAACACGTCATCAGTCAGAGACCCAGCAACTCACAGTTAATATCTCATTACTACGATCCCTTCGATGTTTAACCTTGAACATTGGCATGTCAGCAGTCTCGTAAAAACGTCACCTGACCTGAACTGTTTCAATAAGATGTCTGCGAGCTGTGCAACAAACTGGAGCATAGTCCACCACAAAACAGCTTTGTAGAAAACATGGATCCACTCTGTGACACATGTAGTCGGTGGAGTCAAACTAAACTGTTTAAGTCAAAAGTCCTATCATGTCTGGGAATGCTTTCCTTGCAAGAAGTTAATTTAGTTCCAACGAAAGAGCTGTGACATGCTGTGCCTTACACTGCAGTCAGTTTAACTTTGACCCCCATGCAAGACAAACTCATGTTAGTGCTGCCCGGTATAACCACAGTCCTCTACTGCTGTCCACTGGGCAGCTTTACTGGTGAAGATATGGATTGTTATCGATCATTTTATTCACTACAAAGACAGTTTACACAAAAATTTTAATTTCTTTTTATGTCTTCTGAGTTGAAATTTCAGTTTCCTGGGGAAAAGATGATTGCAATATGTCAACTTGTTTTCCCCTCTGGATAGATTTAACCTAGTTTGTTTTCTGTCATGTCAGTTCTCCGTCCATATATGGAGGAAAACATATGCATGACTATTTATTCATTAACAGAAGAACAACTGGGATCACCACCCAATCTAAGTGAAGTACAAAAACACTGGAAATAAACCAATAACCTCGCAGCGCTCTCTGTGTGTGAATCTGTTGGTATGCGTTACAACTGTGAGTTAGACATGACACGACCACATGACGGATGGACACGCAGACGTGATGGTGAGTCAGCGCACCTTCAGCTTAACACACCTCCATGGTAGTCGATGAGGATATATGAAAGTGCACATCTCACTCACTTTTTTCAAGCGCATTTTCCCCCAGCCAGTCCAGGGATTCGAAACAACAACCCTCAGCCCCTCCTTCTCTGACCTTGGTTGATCCAAAGGTCGTATTCTGTGTAATGACGGTCACCGTCATTTCGTGAAATTGTCATTATGCAAGAAAAAGGTGAATGGTACAAGAGGAGAGGATGCATGTCTTCCTCACCATAGGAACATGTCTACATCAATCTATCAGCAAGACTTACCCACTAAGTGCCATGTCTTCCTCTTGCCATAGTTTCCACAGCCGGGGGTTCTGTCAGACTCATAGCCAATGACAGGAGTGCAGATCCCATCAGCTATCTGACCTACGAGCAGCAACACACCTGCACCGAAAGGAGACAATCCCAAATCTCATCAATTTAAGTAGTTAAAATCACCCATATCAGACCACCGACGAAGAACTTTCTAACATGAGAACGGGATGAGATACGGTGATAAAAATATCACGTTTAACAATCCAACTGAACTTCCATCACATTTAGGGATGGGCGATATTGACAAAATCAAATATCACCATATCTTTGGCTGAATACCTCGATATCAATAACGTCAGGATGTTTTGGGGATTACAAATGGTGCTTTCATAAGATATCTACAGCCAAAAGAACATTGATAAGTGATCATTAGTAAGGTGAGTACGATGACCAAGCAGGTAGAGACATTCCGTGTTCATTTCACTCAGTTAATACAGTCTAAAAGAGGTGGGCGATATCATAACACTAGAATCACTAGATGTGGTGTGGGATTGTGGTTCTGGTAATATGGTGATATAACTTTTGTCATTCCCTGGTCTTAAAGGCTGCATTACGGCGAGGTGAACCCTGCTTGGTCATCATATCCACCTCACTAATGACTGTTTCTTCACAATTAATTGTGTGTAAATATCTTGTGAACGCACCATTAGTAATCAACTAAATATCATGGCATTATTGATACTGAGGTGTATTGTGATATTTGATTTTGTCTACATCGCCCATCCCTAAATGTGATAAACTTCAGCTGGATTCTTAAACGTGGTGTTTTCTCATATGTAAGGAGACATTGTAATATATATATATCAAAAATATGTAAAATTCCACAATTGTCATGACATTTTGCATATCACCCACTACTGCAGCCTAATTAGTTCAGAAAATTGCATCACTTTACTTTAGTGTAGTGCAGCCTTTAAGACCAGGGAACGACAACATTTGAGTTATATCACCATATTACCAGAACCGCAGTCCCACACAACACACCTAGTCTCATGTCACGATATCGATGTATTTACCCAGCTCCGGTGAGACGCTTACCCGCGTATGTGTTTTCAAATCCCAGCACGGAGTGGTAGAAAACCAGCAGATAGGTGAACCACATGGACGCGCACAGGTCGTTGAGAAAGTGTCCCACCGCATAACTGAGCCGGCTGAGGACCGACAGAGACCTCCCCGTATCCGACATGATGTCGCGTTGGCAAAATCCCACTAATACACAAAAACCTTTGAAAGGTTATTCAGCGGTTGTTTCATTGAACTTAAAGCCGGACTTTCAGGGGTGTTTTTTTCTCTGGCACGTCCCTCTTCTCATCCTCTATCGGACCGCAAAGGAGACGACCGTTTTCTCGAGGAAGGGCGTTTAAGAGTCATTTGTGCCGTTTTGTTGCCCCGATTGTATGAGAAATTATAAATCCCATGTCGAATGAGAATTACTATAAACCAGTTTCCTCCTCCTGTGTCAGGTGACGGCGGAGGGACAAGCCAAGAAACAGGAGGAGCATCGGGAGCCACGACTGTTAAACCCGCAGCAGAAAGTCGTTTACATCGCCTCAAATTCTGCCGTCAAACTGAAACAATGGGACTTTTATATACCGGAGAAGAAGCCCGGTTTCCCGTCAGGGGCAACGACGCGACTCACACTTCAACAGCGGTGTGGTCGAAAATATAAAAATAGCGATAAATGTAAAAGAGGAGGAAAAATCGGGGGGGGGGGGACAAATTGTTCATTCATTTTACGCCTGTAAGCCTACTAAAGTGATAAACCCGAAGCATACGCTTTTGCTTACTTGTATTTCTAAAATATCTACATTTCGCATCCTCCGCTGATCCCCAAAATTGAGAACACCCCTAAAAGAAAAGAGGAGGGGAAAAAAGGAAAAAAAGAACACCGCTACATAACTACCGGTATCGATGACGTAGTGACGACCGAAGTCTCGACGTACAGCCAATGGTAGGAGCCGTACGTACAGGTCAGCCCATACGTGCGACAGTCAAGTGTTGTTGTAAAAAAAAAAACAACAACAAAAAAAAAAAGTAACATGACACCCAGAGGAATACGTCAGTACTTATAACACCGTTGAATCCAGTTTGTCCAAGTAACGTACACATTTACTTGCTTTTCCAGGCCTCATACCAAGCACAGCCGGCACATCACAGCTTGGGTTTGACATGCATAGACCCCTTATGGCGTGACGTAAAAGCTGCTTTGTAAGCAAGATGCGCGCGCAGAACGTGTGGCAAAACATGTCCAAGAAACAACGTGCGTATCTATGAAACGCCAGGGGAGACGTAGCGCATGGAAGGATCACGCTATTCCCCCCTGTTCCCCCTCCTCCGGAACAGGCGCCCCGACCGACCAGAGGAGGTACTAGTGCAGCGACCAGGACACAAACCCACATCCGGCTTCGATGGGCGTGTGAGCGGTGGCACATGTACGTGTACGTGTATGGACGTCATTTTAAACTGTGGATGGACCGCCAGGCCCTCGCGGCCCTGCTTGCTACGACTGGGTCAGGGCACAAATCACTAAGGATCCACCGCTGGTCGGAGAGGCTCCAGCAATACAACTTCACCACGCTGTTTACTCCCAGCAGAGAGAACGTGGCGGCGGACCTGCTCTCTCGAGCCACTCCCAACCCCACACCGGACCCAGGCCCAGACACAATGGAACTGGAGCTTATCCACATGCTCCACACCCCACTCCAGGCCACAGTCTCCCTTCAGGACCTCCAGCTCACATCAGTGCAGAACACCACGCTCTCCCAGCTGCGCACCTTCATCCGGGAGGGCTGGCCCTCGTAAGTCCCAGAGGAGCTTGCGCCTTACCATCGAGTCAGGGACGATCTGTCCTGCTGGAATGATGTCCCAGACGATGCCTGGGACTCTGCACGGTCATCCCCAACACCCTGAGAGTGTTTGTCCTGTCTATGGCAAATGAAGGTCACCTAGGCATTGTGAAGGTGAAGCAACGCCGCAGGGGCTTAGTGTGGTGGCCAGGTATTGACAGAGATATAGAGACTATGGTAAAAGACTGCACAGCCTGACTTGTCAGTGGGAAGACAGGCCCACTGCCACCACCACCTCTGCAGCCTTTGCAGTGGCCACTCACACCTTGGAAACACATCCAGGTGGACATCTGGGTGTCATCCAGGGTGAGACCACCTCCCTTCACTGTGCTGGATTGGGTCCAGGTTTGCCGACACAGCCAGAACCACAAACTGCTCTCCATTTGGGCCATGCCGATGCAGGTCACAAATCAACTGGGTCTAGCCACCTTCCCCCTGTCTGATGGATCATGGTGGCACGCAAGCCGGCTTTGGAAGGTGGCACTGCCCCCCATCACAGACCCAGGGACTAATGAGGACTTGGACTATACAGTTGGGGACTTCGATTTCCTTGCTGAGCAGCTGCAGGCTCCAGCTGGGTGCTTACCTGAGCCAGCAGAAGCTCTGGCTGAACCAGAAGCCCATCTGGCCCAAGTCCAGGTCAGGTCAAGTTACCTCAAAGACTATGTCACAGATTTTTGACTTCCTTTACTAGTGTTCAGAACATAATCTATCACGTGGTAGAATAATCCACATGGCTATGCTGGTAACTGGCAGTCTACCAGATTACTTACTTAGGTTTTGTGTTCAAGTACAAGCACAACTGTATTGTTTCTGTGGTTTCTTATCGGGGGGAGAAATGTTGTGTATAAGCCACACCAGTTGTGGCTTTAGTTGCCGCAGTAAGCACGGCAGTTTTACGACAATCTGCCAAAGATAGTTTTGGTTGCAAAAGACATAAAGACTGGTTGAAGTTGTGATGACGAGCGCACAATAAATTTGGAGTGTTCGAACTGAGGTTGCAGCCGGCAGGTTATTAACATAGCAGACAGGACAGGACAGGAACGGGCGTGGTACTTAAAAGAGTTAAGACTCAAAAATAAGACACTTGGATAAAATTAATGACATAAACTGAAACTACTGGGAATGTACAGATAAATGAGAACATAAACAACAATAAAAACTCAAAAAATGTTGAAAATAAATATTCACATATGCATACATACCTACATACAGTCAAATAGCATGTGCAGTTTGCATTGTGGAGGTGTGCCTTATATATAAGTCAAGTTGTGCAAAACACTTATAGAAAGGGTAGCAGATGGTTTAGTATGCAGTTGAGTCTGTCTCGAAAAATGCATTCCCAATTATATGTCTTGCAGTAAAAATGTACAACACTGGCTACTGTTATGTTCTGCACCGTCCTGTTCCTTTTAGAAATTGTTTCTAGGTCAGCCAAAACGTACGAAAAGTCCCTAGATCTCCTGTTTCAAATGGTTACACGTGAACTTCTGAATCAGGTTGCCACCAGGAAGCTGAAAGCTTTGTTTTGTTCTCTTTGCTGTACAAGGAAATTATGACCCACCCATCTGCAAAGACAGTGGCATCTTTTACATTAACTGTCACCAAAAGAATGTGAAAATTTTACTTTCCCCACATAGCAAAATTGCTGTGGCCCAGACCCAGCCCACACCGGCACTCTCATCCGGCCCACATACCGAGTGGAATGATGGCACTTGGGCGGTCTGCTCCTGTTTGCCAGATCTGGGCCAGAACCAATCCATAGTAATGCCACATGTGCCACATATTTGCCAAAGATGGCCCATATTTGTTTTGGGATATTTGGGCCATATTCACCATTTACCACACGGGCCGCTTCAGGGTCACATCCAGATGACATGTTGCCAAGAGCACCGCCTCTTTGCCAAAAAAAGGCCCACATTTCATTTGGCATATTTGGGCCATATTTGCTATTATACATGTGGGCCACTTCAGGCTCACATCCATTTTGTCAGGGCCAGAGGGAGGCCATCAGTGCCGCATCATTGCCTGAAGTGGCCCACGTCCGGATGCTACCTGAGTCATGATACTTTCAATACGTAAGTGTTCTGATCTGTGAATCATTTCTTTCAAATGGCCTGCTGATGAAGGGACTCTGTTCAGAAGCAAGTGTCTGTTTGGTGATGATATGCTGTAAAAAAATTTCCAATAAAAAATAAAACAAGAAGCGTCTGTTGAAAATCGTGCAAAACACAGCTGCCAATCAACCAGTGGGTGGGTCTAGTGAGGCTTTTTTTGTTTTAGCTTCTATTGGTAGTTTAAGGCCCACGTGATCCATCGAGGAAGTGAAACCCAACGACAGCGTTCCCTTGCGATGTGAGAGACCAAATTACAGGTGTGTCAACTGTGATGTTCAACTTTTCACTAAAAACGATTACATTTCGTTCATATGTCCTTTAACGTATCTTTGTTTCACCTCCTTAAAAGTGTTTATCGCCCCAAACCTGCCTTGTGCTTGGTTTAGCGTGACGTGTTGTTGTGTATTCTGCCGAGAATCGTTGAGGGGGTGTTATCGTTGTTGAATCCATATTTACTGCGCATGTTTCTGCGTTCTCTGTTCCTGTAGACGAAACGATGAGTGACTCTTCAATCAACCCGTTGCTGCTGATCGGCGTGGGATCCAGCTTTGCCTGCTCTGGCTTATTCTATCACTTGTATCAAGAAAAGAAAAAAGAGCTACAGAAGCTGAAGGCATGTAGACTTAAAATAGCTGTAAATATCGTCAGTTTACAAATTCTTTGTGCAATTCTTGTTTTCAGGCACATGAGAAATGCTCTCACTAAAGCTTTTTTTTGTTGCTTTGCTTTAGGAGATTCCTTTTTTCAGGCCAGACCAACATTTGGTCAGATTACTGAGAGCGTCCCCCCACAAACGACTTCAGTATGTTGCAATAGAAGGTATAAATAAAGCCAATGAGAATATCTTAACAGATACTGTATTAAGTGAAAGCATAATACAAAAACACAAGAACAAAATGAAAAAACATTACACATTTGTTTGTCAACCTCAGGGCTTGTCCAAGCAGACGGAGAGCCTCTGGCGAGCCAGTTTGTCCCCCGTTGCTTCAGTGTAATTCAGAAGATAGTGGTGGAGGAGCACTGGAGATACTGGAATTCCCTGTCCAGAACATGGTACATAAACAGAAAATCAATGTCAGACAAGCTTTTAACAACAAAATCAGTTCACAGCAATATTCATCTTTGCATTGTTGGTAATCACTTGATGTGGATTCCACTCTCAGGAATTCTCGGACGACGAATAGGAAAGAGACGAAAAACTCGGTGCCCTTCAGTCTGGTGCTTCCAGGGGCCTTCATAAGTGACCTGTACGTAAAGGTTCAGAACCCATTGGAGGCCTCTGGCTGTTATCTGGAGCGTGTTTACCACCGAATAAGGCACGCTGAAGAGAGTTTGGCGGATGTGTTGGTGCAGAGCCTTAGTGGCGAGAAACCTGTGGCCCATGAAGAGAGTGAGGAGCTGCTGCGGGTGGGGTCCACCGTAACAGGGTTTGGGGAGGTGGTCTTAGAAGGAGGCCAGGTGATGAGGTTGCAGGCACCACAAGATGGGCGTCGTTACATCCTAGTACCCACCGACTACGGGAGCTTCATGGACAGGCATGAGAGCTCGGCTAAAATGTGGAAGGTGCTGACAGCCCTGTGTGGGATCACAGGGACTTCTCTGTTAGTGGGAGGTATCTACGGCTTTATTGGAAAACAGGATGGCAGATCGAAATAGTTCTAACCAAAGCAATTCTCTGCTGTAGGTTTGGCAACTTTTAAAGCAATACACCAGGCAGCCTTTTTGGGGAAAAAAGGGAAAAGGGTTCTAAGTACCCTTGCATTTATTACATATTTTTGTAGTTGAGTGTGTTGTATGTTTTACTATATATAACTTGAATTCCTGCATTCCATGACACACTATCCTGCCACGATACCACGAAAGCTCATCGGTGCATCACAACCTTTACTGTGATGTCTATACTTGATGGGTGACCGAGTCAAAGTGAAACCAAATAGTTTTAACTCAGGCACAGTGCCGTAAACGGTTTGGGAATCCTGTACTTTGATAACACGGCTCAAAGAAGACCACACATTGGGTGCAGTTAATGTGTTCATCTGCGCATGCTCAAAGTCACAGTTAAGCGACTGAATTCCAGATGCAAAGCCACATAATTGTTGACAGATATATTCTATTGTGTTGTAATTTGATCATGAACCCTGACAGTAATCTCTAAGAAAAAAATGTAGTGTCATAACACTTCACCTTTTTTTTCCCTTTATTTCCAATCTTTTAACTGTTTACATTTTAGCAGTTAACCGAAAGTGATAAATTTATCTAGATCAACAGTAATCTGTATTCAATCATCTTGAAGCTTTCACTCAGCTTATCCAGAAAGGCAAGGATAAAATTGTATTACTCCACTACATGATAGGTAATGAAAGCTTAGTCAATTTCAGATATCAGCAATCTTCTACCTCTGATATAATCATCCTGTTGATGAAACACTGTTTGTTGTTCCAGTAATTTCTCCTTAGCATTGTCTTACACTGATCATGAGTTTAAAATGGTGATCGTTTAGTTTTGTGTGTGCTCAATAAAACGTCCTCAGCAAATTACAAGCAACTGGAAATGTTAAGATCTCAATTAACATTCATTTTCTGTTATTTAGTTGGTTGGCTGGGTTTAAAATCTGGGTACAGCATTTCATAAGAGTTTGTGGTTATGTTCTTTATTTTGATGTTGACACAGCCCATAGTCCTTACATGATGTGCAGCTTGGGATAAATTAATGTCAGTTTGCACTGCACAGAGGGGATAATGATAGAGATTACTGATGAAAGGCTGTTGGGTCCAATAGACAAACTCAAATCTCTAACTGCCAGTATGTGTGGCACAGTCTTGAAATGTCTTGATGCATGCTCAATAATCCAGGTAAGAAAATCAAAAGAAGGTTGAATCAGTTCATCTGGATACAACGTTTATTGACAGTTACGTTTCATCATTCAACTAACAGTTGAGTGATGAACCTTCTTTGAACAGTCTTGAAAGTTCAGAGTTTTGTCTGTCCTCCCCCACCCCCTCCGGTGCTCTTCGTCATTTGTCTTCCTCTTCTGATGACTCCTCTGCCTCTTCTAGCCACTTGATGAACTTCTGAAGCTGATTAGAAATAAGCATAAAAAGGGCTGTAAAATATTTGGCATTATTAAAACGTCATGGCAATTTAAAGGTTTGCTGCAGGGCTTCTCGTGTTACCACAGCATTCACGTTTCATATCCATCAATCTCAATGCTAATAGGTCAGTATTATCATGGGCATGTAGTTAATGGTAATCTGGAAAAGTTGTATATTTAGAAGAGAGATTATAAAATGCCAGTGGTTTTAAGCACTGAACATTGGAGGCGACAATACCCAGTGGTTTTTATGTTTTGATCTTCATGTCCAGTAAACAGAAACCATTTGTCATACGACTGTTATCCCTGAGGGATTTTTCTCATGTTAAACCAGCATGGGTGGGTAACCTCCTAAATCATCCTGAACGTACCCCTTGATTCTTGCGGAGTCGTCTGCTGTTGTCTGTGGTGGCTCCTTGGGAGAACCAGCGCAGTATTATTTCCTCCTCCAGGATCTCCAGCTGGTACATGGTCATTAACACCTGGAGACAAAAAGAAGCCTTTTCAGGTTCACCATCATGTGACAACATGGGAAACTGCCAGACAGCTTCAAATCAAATTCAGCACCGTGACGTGTGACAATATAGTAATATTTTTTTATACATTATATCTCAAGAATGGAGGATAGAAAAACGTATTGACTTTAGAGGGAAGACTTGATAGAGTGTCTCCATTAGACTCAGACCTTAACCATAGCTCCCCAGTGACTCTCTTGCTCTAGGAAGTATTCCTCAAAGGCAGACAGGCAGTCCAGATGGTCCTGCGCTCTCTTCACATAATTTTTAAAGACCGGTGCCCATTTCTTCAGCAGCTGAGAGGAAGAAGAGAGAAAAGAAAAGATGATTCATTATTTCCTACAGCTGCAGAAATGTATTTAAAAAAGGAGAGAACTGTAGGCTGTTGGCTTATTCACAGGCAGAAGGAGAGCACTGTATTGGGGTGTGGTGAGCTGTGGGCCCTGCTGTTGGAATGGAAACTCCAGAACTACTCTGGTCAGAATCTGCATGACCTCTTTCAGAGTGATGTTGTAGGCATACCTGTGAAGAAAAGAGGGGTGTGAAGACATGAACAGTGGCAATAACTAAAGCCAAATATGACCAAAAAAAAGAAGTTTCTCCTCACTTTAAAGAGTTGATCTCCAGCACGAGATGGTCATAGCTGATGTTTTCTTCCAGCCCTCTCTGCAGAGTCCCAAGGACCTCCATCTGGAAGACTGAACATGGAAAAACAAAGCATTTTGGAGGTCAGGGAAATTTCTGGCCCTAGATTAAATTATAGTGTGATATATTGGGGTTTTTTGGGGGGCTTTTGGGGTTTTTTTTTAGAAGAGTGGGCTGCCCATCCATCACATGGTATTTTGATTCAATCAATCAGATAGACCAGCGGTAGCTAACCATGTGCCATGGAGAGCCATGTGTATGTAGGTTTTCATTCCAACCTGACTCCACACCAGGTGATTTCACTGATAGTCTTCCTCTTTGCGTTATTATGAATCCCACAGCACTTCTAGGCAAGACATGCCCCATGTAGCATTCAAGCGCTAGGATTGGCCAGTACTCGTTGCCTCCGTTGGTTGGGTTGGTTAAGGTTAGGGTTAAGGTTAGCTAATCAGAGGCAGAGTATGGGCGGGTCTTCCTAGAATCCTAGCGCCCAGATGCTACACGGGACATGTCTTGCCTTAGCCACTCCTGAGATACACCAATTGATCAAATGACAGATCGATAAACAGATAGATAGAAATTGGGTTCAAGTGATTATAGGCCAGCTGGTGCCATCATGTGGTTCCAACAGCAGGGAACATAACCACTAGATCCAAAGCCCCTCACCTTTGACATCGTCCATTTCAGGGGAGGGGATGACTAGATCGTCTGGGTCATCGGGCTCACTGGCCTCACTTTCACTCTCAGGGTCCGGGTTCATAATCAACCCTGAAGAACAACAAACAAATCCAAACAGCATGATTTTGACAGTAGGGTTATGGGGCAAGAAGTTGTCAGAGAAACCCATCCAAGACCATTGTAGTTAACACAAGCTCCCAAAGAGAATTCATGCAAGTCAACCCAGTAGTTGCCTTACCCCAAAGAGACTGAGACAACTCTTCCTCTTCTGTGTCATCGAGACTGCCAGCCTTCCAGATGTAACCTTTCCCCTGTGTTCCAACCTCCAATGGGTTAAATGCTGGGGGGTTGAAGAAAACCGCGTGAGCCACAATGGTTACGATTGATGGCAAAAATCAAACTGTTTTTGAATTTCTGAATGTGGTTGCTAAGTCAATACAAACCATTCTGTTTGGTTTTGTCTTTACTGTGACCAATGTCACCTTCATCACTCAAAAATTCATCATCGTCATCCTCCTCTTCTTCTGGGTGGTGCATGGACACTACAGTGCCCTCGGGGAGAGAGATGTTTGGTCCAATTACCACCTGGAAACAATAAATATGCAAATCAGTTCTCATTTCTCAATTTTTTCCTTGTACTAAAAATAGAAAGTAACTGCCATCCTTTCAACAGCATTATAAACTTTCACCTATTAACTACTAGTTCACTGCAAAAAAGTATCAATGATGCTGTTAAGCTATTTTCTTACATTGTATGCCAGGACACACTGTTTGTTAAGCTTGACACCCTCTTTGACCTCAGCCTTATCACAGACCACGGACTGGCTGATGGCTACGTTGCTAGCAATGTGAACGTTATTCCAGATGTAGGCCCGGTCTAGCTTCACATTGTCACCTGTTTGAAGTGCAGAAAAAACACTGTTCTCTCAACTCACAAGCCCACTCCAAAGACACAAACTGTGGTCTGTCAAAGACAAAATCCTAATACATATTTAACCTTGGCCTCTGATAAATTCTTTGAATTTACCTATGGAGCAGTTGCTGCCGATGACACTGTTGGAGATATGACAATTGGCGCCAATGCTTGTGTCACAGCCAATCAGAACGTTCTCCTCCATCTGACTGCCGTGGCCTAGACTGACTCCTGAACCCCGGTAGACATTGTGGCGAGAGTGTGTGCAACCTGGGCCTTTCTGATCGGTGAAGTTTGCCTCTGGTGTGAGGGGATAGATCCATCGCCGGATCAGATCCGACGACACAGAGTCATACATCAGCAAATTGGACACTCGGGCACCGTAACCATCTCTAGTGACATGCATGTGTATCTGGTTGCCAAGGATCTAGGAGGAAATCATATTAAATATTGAACTGCTGTGAACATAATCTTAGTTTGTAAATCAGAAACAAATAATTATGCATTTTGTCATACCTCTTCATTGACCAAAATCCCTTTAACAAAGTCATTCCTTGATTGGTAGTCAAAGTTGTCTGTGAACAATTCCGCAACCTGAAAGATACAGAAAAAAATATTGTTGGCATTATAAGCAAATAGGAGTTCCAGAGTTTCTGTGTATGGTTAGGGACTAACCTGTGGGGAGCAGATACTAATGTGACAGTCCAAAAGGTCATATCTGATGTCAAACTCATCACTTCCACCATGGAAAATGTTCTGTAGAGCATAAAGAGAAGCACCTGTCAGTAATCAACGTGGGGTCCTACAAAATGTTCAAAATAAGATTACTCCTGCAGGTAATGTTCAGCTACCATTGGAAACTGTAGCTTCTTGAGCCCTTGTGTCTTCTGGTAGTGCAAGATCCGCTGGCTCTTGCTGTCTACAGCAGCAATGATGTCATCCTCCTCACAGCGAGACTTATGACCTGGTGATGATTCCTTGAAGATCATGGTCATCACTGAGATGTTTTTCTCCATTTTCCGTCGATGCCTTCAATATACAACAAGATGTATTTTATACCTAGAAAGATCCACTTCGCTCCAAGTTCTAATCATCACTTTGAGGATCTCTCACCTGTGCTCCTGGAGTGCCTGACTGATGTCAATATTTGATACCACATCTCCATACACCAACACAAAGTCGGAACGCACAAGCGACTTGGCATCTACATCCCTCAGCACGTCGCCTAGGGAGCGGTAAAGGTCTGAGGTGATGATGTGCACCACATTTGGAGAAGAGGGGCGACACCATTTTGATTTCCTGTGATACAAGGAAACACAAGGTAAGAACAAGGTTCATCGAAGTCTTTACATATGCGCAATAATCCAGGTAAGAAAATCACAGAAAGTTGAATCAGTTCATCTGGACACATTTATTGAGAGAGAAACATTTCATCACTCATGTTCTGCCGACGAGATTATAGCATATAGATTATGACTAATTGATGACTTAATTGATTATGACTAACGACTATTGCAAACTGTTCTCTTCACTCACATGTCTTTCCTTTCTCTGAATTTCTTCTCCTTTCTCTTTTTGTGTGTGTGAATGGTGTCATGCGAGTCTCCCTTGTGTGCATGTGCATTCGGTCCTCCTCCCAGGTCTCCGTGGTGACGGTGGTCACCACCTGGAGGCTGCTTGGCATCCCCCTTATCACATTTTCTTTTTAGCTATCTTATAAATCCATATAATTTTGTTATCCTGTTTCAATGTTATATCCTTCTCTCACTAAGATGTGGGACTAAGTTTTTTTTTTACATGGTGATGGTGGCCACGTGGCTTGGGTCCTGGGCTGTTCCAGTGGCATTTGGACACTGCTTGGCCTCCTCCTGCTCATCATATTCTTCATAAATTTTATAATTCCATTGTAATTGTGTTATCCTCTTTCAGTGTTGTATTCTGTAAATTGTGTAAACACAACATCTATTGCACGTTGTCTGTCTTGGGAGAGAGATCCCTCCTCTGTTGCTCTCCCTGAGGTTTCTTCCTATTTTTTCTCCGTTAAAGGTTTTTTTTTTAAGGAGTTGTTCGTTATCCGATGCAAGGGTCTAAGGACAGAATGTTGTGTTGCTGTAAAGCCCTTTGAGGCAAATGTTTAATCTGTGATATTGGGCTGTACAAATAAAATTGACTTGACTTGATTCATCTAAGTGACCTCTTCAGTCTCAACTGACTGCAGGTATCCCCACTCTTATAAATTGTAGTTGGTGATGGGGGACATTTGATTGTTGATGTTTACCATAAACCAACACATACTGGTCAGTACTTAAGGTCTGACTCTCTTCATCCACTGCAGCACAAACTAGGAGTCATCAGGATGCTGTACCACCGAGCTGACAACGTCCCCGCCCACAGTGGCCAGGGAAGTCAAGTGAATTTTATTTGTATAGTCCACATTAAACAGGCCCTGATTAAGTGTGGTTATCCTAACTAGGCGTTTTGTCAAAGCCAGGGAGATAGGGCCGTCCAGGTAGCGTAGCAGTCTATTTCGTTGCCTACCAACACGGGGCTCACCGGTTCGAATCCCTGTGTTATCTCCAGCTTGGTCAGGCGTCCCTACAGACACAATTGGCCATATCTGCGGGTGGGAAGCTGGATGTGGGTATGTGTCCTGGTCGCTGCATTAGCACCTCCTGTGGTCAGTCGGGGCATCTATTCAGGGGGAGGGGGAAATGGGGGGGAGGGGGGGCAGCGTGATCCTCCGATGCGCCCCCCGTCAGGTGAAAAGAAGCAGCTGGCAACTTCACATGTATTGGAGGAGGCATGTGGTAGTCTGCAGCCCTCCCTGGATCAGCAGAGGGGGTGGAGTAGCAACTGGGACAGGTTGGAAGAGTGGGGTAACTGGCTGGGTACCACTGGGGAGGAAAAAAAAGGGGGGGGGCAGGCAGATGCTCAAACAGTGCACCAGCCAATCAAAGAGAGGAGAAGGACAACAGCTGCCTAAGCGTAAACCAGTAGTGATTCTATATGCGGCGGGAGTGGTGGAACAGTTGAGCCGCGTATTTTTCAAACATCACGTCTCAGTTGCTTTCACACTCAAAACATGCTGCACCAGAAATTGGTCCACCCCAAGGATTTGGTCTCCCGGCACATACAGAGCAATAATAGTATACGCTGTTAAATGCTGGGATGATTGCCATGAATTGTACATCGGGGAAACCAAACAGACGCTGGCCAGGAGGATGGCACAACACAGAAGAGCTAACACGCCAGGCCAGGACTCTGCAGTCTACACCCATCTACAGGCCAGTGGCCACTCTTTCAAGGATGAGGATGTGCACATCCTTGATAGGGAGGAACGCAGGTTTGAACGGGGAGTCAAAGAGGCCATCTGTGTGAAGAGGGAATGACCATCCCTGAACGGGGGGGGGGCTAAGAGTACATCTGTCACCATCTTACAATGCTGTGATTGCAACCATTCCCAAATCTTCTGTGAATAGTACACATTGCCATTGAAACTGGCTCACCACAGGTTTACACTTAGGCAGCTGTTGCCCTTCTCCTCTCTTCGATCAGCTGGTGCACTGTTTTGGCATCTACCTGGCTGTAATTGCAAACATTCCCAAATCCTCTGTGAATGGTACACATGGCCATTGAAACTCTAGTTAATGGTCATGCCTATCTGCATATGAAACTGATCATTGTTTTCTGTCGTTATGCCACTATGTTGTTTGTAAGGGTAGGGATACCTGCAGTCAGTTGCGACTGAAGAGGTCACTTAGATGAGTGATGAAACGTTTCTCTCTCAATAATAGCTGTGTCCAGATGAACTGATTCAACTTTCTGTGAAGGTTCATTAAAAACTGCTTTTAGGTTAAGAGTAGAAATTAACACAGGCAAAGACATATTGGACAAAAGAACAGAGTAAAGGTGTGTTTTGCAAAATAATGCCAGATTTGTAAACTCAAAATATATACAAAACATAACTTGTGGCACACTCACAGTAAATGTTCCTTGATCTTATTGGACATCCAGCAGCAGAAGACAAATGTTTCTTGTACCCCAGTCGAAGTCAGGAATTCCAGAGTATAGTCAATCATAGCAACATTGCCCAACGGTAGTAATGCCTTTTAACAAAACAAAACATGAGATGAGGCTTACGCTCAAAGAACTGCTGCCAAAGTGTCGAAGAGAGAAGCCGGAACAAAAAATTAAACCAAAAGCTTTTCACGTCTAAATGCAAGCTGTGCTAAACCAGTTGCAGCTACGTTTCAAAATATACTCCATGTGAAGTATCCTGTCATCACCGACGGCATGAACACGAAGCTACCGTTAGCATGCCGGCTAGCTTGTGTTGCTGTCCACCTTTGGCTACGTACCCTCGGCTGGTCTTTAGTTATCGGGAAAAACCTCCGATTGAAGCTGTCTGCGACCAGGACAGCCTGCAGCGGGTGCTCCTCTTCCTCCTGCTCCCCGGCACCTTTTCTCCCTGACAGGCCAGAGCCCGAACGACTCTGTTTCCCCCCTTTACCTGCCATGTTTGACGTCCCCTCAACCCCTTACATCCGCTTTCGTCATACAAAGCGACGGTGGCGAGGGCTGGTTTCCTGTTGTCGGTAATATGCAATAATTTATTAAATCGATTAGGCATAATTACGGAACATTTTGCTACACATTTTAGACTCATCGATATTAGTATTTGCATTATTAGTAGTAAAATGTATTTGCAAAATGATAAATTAACTCGAGTATTATGCTCATGAGTGTTGGGACAATGAAAGCCACTTTATGTTTTTGACATTGTATTCTTACAACGAATGTGTTCTCTGCATTTATCCATCCTATTGTATAGGAGCAGTGGGCAGCTGCAGCGCCTGCGGACCTACTCCAGTTCTTCTTTCCATTGCCTTGGACAGGGGCACAGACAGGAGTATTAACCCTATCATGCGTGTCTTTTTGATGGTGAGAGTATGGTAGTACATAAGGGCACATGTAGGTATCTGTCATTTCATGTGACTAGAGTGACAAGCAATTGTGGCAAGTAACACAAGGCCATATAACCAGGACAGAACGTTAGTAGACGATAAACTTGTTTATGCCCAAAGGTACGATAAGTGACATTCCATCATGTAAGTGTAACCATTATTATGCAGAAAACAGTAGCAGCAGTAGTGTTTACAAGATGGTTGTGAGACCAGCTATGTTATATGGTTTGGAGACAGTGGCACTGACGAAAAGACAGGAGGCGGAGCTGGAGGTGGCAGAGTTGAAGATGCTAAGATTTTCCCTTGGAGTAACAAAGAAGGACAGGATTAGGAACGTTTATATTAGAGGGACCGCTGAGGTTGGACAGTTTGGAGACAAAGCAAGAGAGGCAAGATTGAGATGGCTTGGACATGTGTGGAGGAGAGATGCTGAGTATATTGGGAGAAGGATGCTGAATATGGAGCTGCCAGGGAAGAGGAGAAGAGGAAGGCCAAAGAGGAGGTTTATGGATGTGGTGAGGGAAGACATGCAGGTGGCTGGTGTGACAGAGGAAGACGCAGAAGACAGGAAGAAATGGAAACGGATGATCCGCTGTGGCAACCCCCAACGGGAGCAGCCGAAAGTAGTAGTAGTAGTAGGAGCAGCAGTAGTAGTAGTAGCATATCAAGACAACCATTAGACCGTCAAAGGGGGATGACCGAAGACATCCTAACGTCATCCTTGCATGGATAGAGAGGCTCCTGCTCCACCGACATCAACAAGGTCCCTAATTAAAAGCAGGACATTGACTGAAGCAAGTAGATTGTTCACTAGATTTGTAAATGGTGTAAAGACAGGGAGGCTTTTGTCTGATTTTCAGTCACTCTGCAGACCTGACTCAGACTTTGTTGATACGTCAATAAAAGTCTTATTTTGAAGGATCCTCATCTCATTGACCTTTTTTTTGTTGCAATTTCTCTGTATCACTGGCCACCACAAGAGGAAACCCACGCAGACATGGGGAGAACATGCAAACCCCACACAGAAAGTACTTGGGGTGGCCTGGGGTTCGAACCCAGGACCTTCTTGCTGTGAGGCTACAGTGCTAAATGCTGCACTACAATGCTGTAGTGATTTCAAATCAGGAATCAGGAACAATTTATTTGTCATATTATGTATTACGTACACAAAAGAAACAAAATTCAGTTTCCCCCAGCCCACAGCAGTGCAACACAGAAACACATTTGATTTGCAATAAAGGGCCACTTCATTTTTTTAATCAAAAGTTTGAAATCTGTTATCTTGATAAATTATTGCTATTATCACCATTAATAGTACTTAGTAGTTGTTGTAATTTTCTTTTACATAAATGATACAATTGTTAAATTTTATGCTCCTGAGAATTACTACTACTGCTACTACTTTTGGCTGCTCCCGTTAGGGGTCGCCACAGCGGATCATCCGTTTCCATTTCTTCCTGTCTTCTGCATCTTCCTCTGTCACACCAGCTGCCTGCATGTCCTCCCTCACCACATCCGTAAACCTCCTCTTTGGCCTTCCTCTTTTGCTATTGCCTGGCAGCTCCATATTCATCATCCTTCTCCCAATATACCCAGCATCTCTCCTCCACACATGTCCAAACCACCTCAATCTTGCCTCTCTTGCTTTGTCTCCAAACCGTCCAACCTGAGCGGTCCCTCTAATATAATAATTCCTAATCCAGTCCTTCTTCGTCACTCCCAGTGAAAATCTTAGCATCTTCAACTCTGCCACCTCCAGCTCCGCCTCCTGTCTTTTCATCAGTGCCACTGTCTCCAAACCATATAACATAGCTGGTCTCACAACCATCCTGTAAACCTTCCCTTTAACTCTTGCTGGTACCCTTCTGTTGCAAATCACTCCTGACACTCTTCTCCACCCACTCCACCCTGCCTGCACTCTCTTCTTC
Source organism: Lampris incognitus (assembly GCF_029633865.1). NCBI lineage: Eukaryota > Metazoa > Chordata > Actinopteri > Lampriformes > Lampridae > Lampris > Lampris incognitus. Next base: position 35,865,872 of record NC_079224.1, on the reverse strand, counting down.
ACCTCTCTACTGCACTCCCTGCTACTTTGGACAGTTGACCCCAAGTATTTAAACTCATACACCTTCGTCACCTCCATTCCTTGCATCCTCACCATTCCACTGTCCTCCCTCTCATTCACGCATAAGTATTCCGTCTTGCGCCTACTGACTTTCATTCCTCTTCTCTCCAGTGCATACCCCCACCTCTCCAGGCTCTCCTCAACCTGCACCCTACTCTCGCTACAGATCACAATGTCATCCATGAACATCATCGTCCATGGAGACTCCTGCCTGATCTTGTCTGTCAACCTGTCCATCACCATTGCAAACAAGAAAGGGCTCAGAGCCGATCCTTGATGTAATCCCACCTCCACCTTGAACCCATCTGTCATTCCAACCACACACCTCACCATTGTCACACTTCCCTCATACATATCCTACACCACTCCTACATACTTCTCTGCATACTTCCTCATACAATACCACACCTCCTCTCTCGGCACCCTGTCGTATGCTTTCTCTAAATCTACAAAGACACAATGCAACTCCTTCTGGCCTTCTCTGTACTTCTCAATCAACATTCTCAAAGCAAACATCGCATCTATAGTGCTCTTTCGTGACATGAAACTATACTGCTGCTCGCTAATCGTCACCTCTCCTCTTAACCTAGCTTCTATTACTCTTTCCCATACCTTCATGCTGTGGCTGATCAACTTTATACCTCTGTAGCTGCTACAGTTCTGCACATCACCCTTGTTCTTGGAAATTGTTACCAGCATGCTTCTTCTCCACTCCTCAGGCATCCTCTCACTTTCCAAGATTGTGTTAAACAATCTAGTTAAAAACTCCACTGCCATCTCTCGTAAACATCTCCATGCCTCCACAGGTATGCCATCAGGACCAACTGCCTTTCCACTCTTCAGCCTTTTCATAGCTGTCCTTACTTCCTCCTTGCTAATCCACTGCACATCCTGATTCACTAACCCTACATCATCCAACCTTATCTCTCTCATTTTCTTCATTCATCAGCCCCTCAAAGTACTCCTTCCACCTTCTCAACACATTCTCCTCGCTTGTCAGCCCATTTCCATCTCTATCCTTGATCACCCTAACTTGCTGCACATCCTTCGCAGCTCAGTCCCTCTGTCTAACCAATCGGTACAATTCCTTTTCTCCTTCCTTAGTGTCTAATCTGTCACACAACTCACCATACACCTTTTCCTTTTCCACCTCTCTCTTTGCTTTACACTGCATCTCCTTGTACTCCTGTTTACTTTCTTTATCTCTCCGACTATCCCACTTCTTCTTTGTCAACCTCTTCCTCTGTATACTTTGCTGTACTTCCTCATTCCAACACCAAGTCTCCTTGTCTTCCTTCCTCTGTCCTGATGACACACCAAGTACCTTCCTAGCTGTCTCCCTCACTATTTCTGCAGTAGTCGCCCAGCCATCCGGCAACTCTTCACTACCACCCAGTGCCTGTCTTAACTCCTGCCTGAACTCCACACAACAGTCTTCCTTCTTCAACTTCCACCATTTGATATTCGGCTGTGTCTTCACTCGCTTTCTCTTCTTGGTCTCCAAAGTCATCCTATAGACCACCATCCGATGCTACCTAGCTACGTTCTCCCCTGTCACCACCTTGCAGTCTCCAATCCCTTTTAGATTGCGCCTTCTACATAAGATATAGTCCACCTGAGAATTACTATCACTAATAATTCAGGTTGCCTTATATTTCCATTTAAAAAAATAAATCCTAGAAATCCACACTACATGGATGTTACAATCATAAGGATGACTTTATTTGTATCAACACACTCAGTTTTAAGTACTGTGCATCTCAATAAACACATTTTACTTAAACCGAAACAATTACATCTGGCTCCTGCTTCTCAGGCTTTAAGACAGGGGCCTTCATTTACTGTTCAGTAGAAGCGCAACAGTTTCTCAAGATGTTCCCTGGCAACATATACTCTTATATGTTACACAGTTTAATAGGGAGATAAAACATTGTTAATTGCGTTCAGCAATCCTCTTTGCATGCTCCAACAGAGAGTCGAATTGAAGGGTCTTTGTCCTCCAGGAGATTGGAATTTCTGTAAGTCCAATCTGGGGAAAATTGAAACACATTTAACAAGTTATCAGACAAACATAATTAGCAGTCTGCAAAACCGATATTCAGATAATGTGAAGTTTAAGTGCAGTTATTATGTCTTTATGCATGTTCAATAATCCAGGTAAGAAAATCAAAGAAAGTTGAATCTGTTCAGTCGGACACAACGTTCATTGAAAGAAACGTTTCATCACTCATCTAAGTTCATTCAAGAACTACTACCCTGTTACTTGCTCTTAGCACTTATTGTATTCACTCATTTCAAAAAAATATCTTTCTTGCTCTTTTACTTTAACACTGGTTTTGCTCTTAGATGCTTGTTTAGAGAGAGGATGCACTTATGACCTCTGATGACTAGTAGTTCTCCTGATTTCCTACATTAAATGCACTTATTGTAAGTCGCTTTGGATAAAAGCGTCGGCTAAATGACTGTAATGCAATGTAAATCTAAGTGACCTCTTCAGTCTAAACTGACTGCAGGTATCCCCACCCTTATAAACAATACAGTTGTATAACGATCAAAAACAACAGTTAGTTTCATATGCAAATAGGTGTGACCATTAACGGGAGTTACAATGGCCATGTGTACTATTCACAGAGGAATTGGGAATGTCTGCAATCACAGCATTGTTAGATGGCAACAGACGTACTCTTAGCCCCCCCCCCCCTTCCCTGGTTCAGGGATGGTCGTTGCCTCTTCACATAAATGGCCTCTTTGACTACCTGTTCAGACCATCATTCCTCCCTATCAAGGATGTGCACATCATCATCCTTGAAAGAGTGGCCACTGGCCTGTAGATGGGTGTAGACTGTGGAGTCCAGGTCTGACATGTTAGCTCTCCTGTGTTGCACCATCCTCTTGGCCAACATCTGTTTGGTTTCCCCGATGTACAAGTCATGGCAATCCTCCTGGCACTTAACAGCATACACTATATTGCTCTGTTTGTGCTGTTCCTTGGGGTGGACTGATTTCTGGTGCAGCGTGTTTTGGGGTTTGAAAGCAACCGAGAGGCGGTATTTGGAAAACATGTGTGTCAACCTTTCCGACACTCCCACGACATACAGAATCACCACTGGTTTACGCTTAGGCAGCTGTTGTCCTTCTCCTCTCTTCAATCGGCTGGTGCACCATTTCGGCATCTTCCTGGCTGTGATTGTAAACATTCCCAAATCCTCTGGCCATTGTAACTTTAGTTAATGGTCACATCTATTTGCATATGAAACTGATCGTTGTTTTTGGTCGTTATGACACTGTATTATTTATAAGGGTGGGGATACCTGCAGTCAGTTGAGACTGAAGCAGTCACTTAGATGAGTGATGAAACGTTTCTCTCAATAAACATTGTGTCCAGATGAACTGATTCAACTTTCTTTGATTCAGTTATTATAAAAAAATGTCATCTCTCAAATAGAAAATGTCCCGTCGACTCCTGAATGAATGAATTATAAATAGGTAAACGAACAATAGACGGACATGCCTCCATACCTGAGCCCCAAGGCAGGCCCCTATAAATGAGCTTCTGCTACAGGTGCATCCCCCACAGCTCATGGTGTCCCTGATAGCCTCCACATACCCCTTGGCTGTCAGGACCCCATGCAGGGCTGCTTGGAACGCACCAGGCAAACCTGAATGAACATAGGTATTAAAATGTGAATGATGTGAGCAAATATCACCTTCACTTTATCTACCATGCTTTCCAACACATAGCACAAGCAGTTCAGTGCAACAAATTTTCATTATGTTAACCAAGGTAAACAGCAAACAACTATTTCTTTATCAAAAGATAACCAAGCTATTGTAAAAGATAAGTGAGCTTAGTGAGGATACCTCATGTGTTTGGAAACACAGTGGGGATCAACTCCTGGGGAGTCTTGGATAAATGGTCTTTTACCTGATGAATATGCCCTAAAAAAACAACATGATAGGTTAAAATGTACAATTATTGCAATTTATTGAAAAGAATTCAATCATTCAGCTTCAATATTTATATATATTTTCTTTCTTCAAATTCTGTATTGTTGATAACTTAAAATATTTAATTCCAAATTAAAAAAAACTCATTCAGTATATTCAATTACCAAAAGAAAATGCAAAGGCTTTTTGAAGAAAAAGAAAGAGCACTTAAAATAAAAACTACCATTGTAAAAACAAAAAAGAAAATCACACCATTTAATTCCATGACTTGGTGACATCATTTCTTATGTACTCACATACCCATCACAGCTTTGTCCAAATCCTGGGGCTGCTTTCTGTTGGGGTCACTGAGCTTATCAAGCACCGTGTCCACAGCTTTAGCATCAGCACCATTCAGAATATAATGCTCCAAGATCCTGGAAAATAATTAATTACGTTTGTACCCCTCTATCATGGACCCCAACATTAAAAAGAGTTTTCATGTCTACAAATAGCCACCTGGTCACTTTCTTTCTGCAAAGTTTATATGTTGTAACTTGCAATGGTCAATATTATCACCATTTTCTGCACCAGCAGAACTTTAGTGAAATTTGACCTTTATAACCTTCAACAAACATAGTCGACAAATTACAAACAAACGGGACAAGCTTGCAACGACATCTCAAATCCAATCAATGTTTAGTCTGCTCTCATACAGTACCTCTTGTTTAAAGTAAATCTGAGGTCCTGTTACATTTTGCACTTCTAATTGTCTCACTATGCTATAGCACCATAAACCAAGTTAAATTCTTTGTGCACTTGGCAAATAAATATTGTACTGATTCTGGTTTTAAATGATGCTGAGCCTAAAAAAAAAAGAGAATATGGTTTACCAATGAAAAAAGCTCAACTCTGTTGGAAATGTATCATTTGTTAGTTATGCTGCAAAGAACCTGTTATCACTTTAGCAAGGTCCCCAGCACGACATGCCTCGCCTTGAACAACAACCATCAGTATTTACAATATGAGTTGCTGTTCCTGGATCTGCTGGGTGTACCAACCTGGCTGCTGCAAGTGTCTCTGCCACACACTCGTCATTGTTCTGGGTGACACGGATGACGTCCTCCACCTTCTCCAACATGTCAGGCTTCCCGGCGTAAAAAGCAACAACAGGAGCCAATTTGGCTATTCCATCTATCTGACAGTCTGTCTCACAACCTGAGAAGATTTAAAAACAAGTTTGAGATGTTCTCCTCGATAATGACGCCAGCAGCATGGCTGAGATCAAGTATTTCAGCTTCACCCGTCTCCTCTTTGCCTGCATCCACATTTTTCAAAAAGCTCTTTAAGCTTGCGTGTCTCCATGGTCCGTCAATGGGCAGTTGAGGTCTTGGCCCTGTGACAAAAAAAATGAAAATTTTGCAAAAAATGATATACTTCTTTGCTGTTTTACACCCTTCAAAGGCACTGTGTGCAGTGTCAGCCTTAAATGAAGAAGATGTATATAAGAAATGTTTTATTGTATGTCTAACAATGCTTAACTTCTGTGTCAGGCAATGCTAAAAGAGGGCGATACCCCAAATGTTGCTACAGTTTTCTTACCTCCTCTTTCTCTGTAAGGATCATTGACAGGCGTGTCATACTCGGATCCAGGCCCAAAGAATTTTAATGTGCGCTTCTTCAAATCATCAACATTAAGACCTGGTTAGATAGGAACATAAAGTGTTAAGACAACAGCCTCACGTCATCCATTACAGGTCACTGCGAAGTTATATGAAAAACAATTTGTGAAAACAAAATTCTTTCTGTGAGGTGAGGCTTGAACTTGGAAATGTTGGCAGATATACAGATCAACTTAAGTCCCGCTAGAAATAGTTACTGCCAGAGGAACCCTTACTAGCTAATAATGCTGTCAAATGCTTAGCAGCTTTATTTGTTTTACAGAGCTTATTGTGCCTTGGGAAGTCAACAAACAGCATATCTGATGTCTGAACAGAGACAGACATGACCCACATGGGAAGTTGGAAGCTGTGAACTTGCAGTCACATCCACTATTACTTTACTCAGGTTATGGCAAAAGCAGCCTTAGAGGCAGCAGTTGGTTCTGCCTGGACAGACAGTACACCAACTGGGCTCCAAACTTTGCAAATCTGACACACAACTACAATACAAGTTTATATGTCATGCTTTTTTTTTCGCTCCCCAATTGTATCTTCCAATTATCCCACACTTCCGAGCCAACCCAGTTGCTGCTCCACCCCCTCTGCCGATCCAGGGTGGGCTGCAGACTACCACATGCCTCCTCAGAGATACATGTGGAGTTGCCAGCCGTTTCTTTTCACCTGACAGTGAGGAGTTTCATCAGGGGGACGAGGCGCGTGGGAGGATCACGCTATTCCCCCCAGTTCCCCCTCCCCCCTGAACAGATGCCCCAATCAAACAAGGGGAGGCACTACTGCAGCGACCAGAACATGTACTCACATCCGGTTTCCCACCTGCAGACACGGCCAATTGTGTCTGTAGGGACGCCCGACCAAGCCGGAGATAACACGGGGGTTTGAACTGGTGATCCCTGTGTTGATAGGCAATGGACTAGACCGCCACGCTACCTGGATGCCCCTTATATGTCGTATGCTTGTAGAGCTACTGTAGCAGAGCGGAGTAGATACACGTACTCCAAATCTAAATGCTTTACATCATAATGTTTTGCTTTTTGTTGCTCCAAGAGTGTTGAGCAGACATTTTAAAATAGAATGGTCAGTAAATCTCATTACACCATTATTGTTGTTTGAGAAATGAGGAGTTGAGATGTTGTGGACTAAATGTAACCCTGAGTGTAGATGCAGAATTGTGTTAGTGTAGTGTATGCCAGTCCAAATTTTTATTGTGGAGTCTTTTGGAGGCGTTGTAAGCTTAACACGACTAAACATATATGACAGGAACTGTTGATACCAAATGTCACCTATCACCCACCTCCCTTTACAATACAATACAATACAATCTTATTAATCCCACTAGGGGCAATTTGTTTGGAGCGGCTTGTTGTACACAAAACACAGTAACATGCAAACAAACAAATAACACAAACAATAAATAATAACACCCCAGGGAGCCAAATATGGAACAACATCCGTAAGATCTATAAGTTATTAATATTGATAGGCTAGTTAAACTTGGTAAACACAATAATAGCTAAATTGGTATCCTATATACACACTTTTACCTAGATCTTGAGTGTTAGTAAATGTTTAAAGTGGTCTTTACGCTGTATATTTGAGTCATGGAGCTAAAAGAATTATGCAGCTTATCTACCTCCACATTCAGACAAGGACTCCAACAGGACATAGGCCTGGTCCCCATAACAGCTCTGCTTGCCAGTCTCTCTCCTGTAAAACGGGTTGGCAGACTCAGGCCGGAATTCGGGATGTGGATCTTGGGCCAATAAGCCTTTCAGCTTCTGCAGGTCGTACACCCAGTGGAGTGGCTGTGCTGCAGGGAATGAGCCGTGAGATTATCCCAGTTCGGAACTGATGTTAATATGATGGTTTAAGAGCCAAGTCAGTACCAAAACCTTAGAATATGGACTGCAAACAATGCTTGGTGAAATCATGTAGAAAAAGCGTGGAATAAAAGGAATCCTGATGGAAGCTCATTGGAGTATATCAGCCTATTCATATGACTTTGCTCAGTTTCAAAGGGTGTCAAATGTAATGCCTCTAAACCCTCTGATGTAAAGACAAAAATCCAACAGTTGACTTGGGAAATTCAAGTAGTATCATTTGCAGTAGTTGTAGTATTACAGGGCCAGGGAACAAGTTTTTCTGTGAGACACCTTATGCAAGAGTTTTCTTCAATCTAGAAACTATACACGCATATTAAACATTCATCTGCATTGACTTATTACATAATGACTTATAGATGCACAACTATTATATTTTATTATGTATATTTTATATATGAAAACTTATATATCCCAATCAGCAGTTGTTACCTTGCATACCTTGCATAGTTGACATGACATGTCATCTGTGTGTGTGAATTAATTGTAAAGTGCTTTGAATGGCTGTTGCAGCTAGAAAAGCGTTATATAAAATGCAACTTGATTGATTGATTGGTTGGTCCATAGCTTACCTGCTGCATCTGCAACAGCTGATCCAATAATGGCACCTATAGCTCTGTCAGCCAGAGCTAAGGCCATCTATGGGAAAATTCAGATTATTAACATACTATTTTAATATGTTTCAAATTATAATATATTTTTGCAAATCTGCTAAATATTATTAAAAGGAATAAAATACAACAGTCTAGGATAGACATCAACTTATCTTAACGACAACAAAAACTTTTAAAAAAAACAGCGTTGTCGTGAGGATGCGTACATAATCAATAAGCGTATATGTGTGTATTACGTATAGAAATTAATAAAATGTGGTTAAAGTAAGATGTGGATGGGACCCCTTATAATTTCAGGACTAGAAACCAGTAAAAACTGGCTGTAAAAACTCAGAAAATATTTAGATACTGATCATCCTCTCCATGCCAGCAGCAGGAAATGGACTACATTCCGAAGAAATCTCAGCACACAGAAACAGAAGGACATTGGGAAGAAGCTGTTTTCTCAAAACACCTGATCGTTCCGGATGTAATTATTCTCGGTTGTTTTGTTATAATCGATATATTTAAATAGTCGCAGATTATCTTCCTCGTCACTTTACCTTTCTGATTTGTGTTCAGAAATCTTTGTTTACAGATCACAGCTCTGTTGTCCTGAAGTTGCTTCTATTATCATGGGACCAACTTTACATAAACTGCACATCGAGGACACTGTCAAACAAGCGCTTATGACGCCGCTTTCAATTTACCAGATCTCCAAATGTGGAGCAGGCTAAACCTAACTGATTGTACGTGTGCCATTAGTCAATCTAGTTGCTTTAGTTATCAAGGATAGCTAAGTAGGCGGCACACCCGGAACCACCAGCGGCGCTGGGAAACGCCATTCAGAGCAGCGGTAGTCTCGTGTAGCAACGCGAGATTAGAGCAGAGGACGTCCGACAGCTGTGATA
>NC_079224.1:35701823-35851823 GCF_029633865.1 Lampris incognitus | reverse complement strand
AAAGAAAATTACACCACAACATAAATAGGATGACAGGAAATGTGAGACAAAGAGAGAGAGAGACAGAGAAATCTTCTCCGCTGGACATATCACATCTTGTTCGCAGTCTCCGTCTCCCCCTGTATGTGGCGTCAAGGCTTGGTCCAAGAAGCTGAAGGCTCAGGACAACTTCTGGCAGCAGGACTGCTCGCTCAGCTCCGCGGTCTGATTGACACATCAGTACTGTACATGTCAGCGTATCCCCGAGAGCGCGCCCTCACTGCCACCTTGCCAAAATAGTCCTTCGGCTGGTTTGGCTCTGGAGCTAAAATTATCCAGAGCTGCTTCTGTGGTGGGGCCGATCTCCCTGAAGGTGTCTGTTTCTATTGATAAATCCATCTTTTGCAACCGATAAGTGCTTATAATAATACCACACATCAACAAATACTCCAAATATCAAAGGTCAAAATTCTCTGTCCTGAATTTGTACTCAATGGTCATAGAAGGTATGAATAAACAGGCATTTTACGACCATCTTTGGCTTCATGTCTGAAAATGTTGACTGTATGCACCATAGTATAAGAAGTGACATTTGTCCTCATAGCCAGTCATTTGGGTAATCGTTGCATGCTTGCAGACATGTTATAGGATTGTCCTTGGGCCTCTTTGCAGGTTAGAGTGCTGTTCTGACATACTTTAGAGTCAGTGCACCAATACATCCAGGTATATACAGGTTGTAGGTTTACTTTTAGATTTAAACACAAAGGTGTAGATTTTACCATGCAACCGGTGATGGCCTCTTCTCCTCAAGAGCTCCAGGGCCTGGAGATGGGGAGGGGCCTCAGAGCTCGCCGGTTATAAAAATGTCCTCATATCAGGGTACTTGTAATGTTGCACTTTGAAATTAATTTACATTTTAAATGTAATGGGTGCACAACTATGCTGCTGTCACACTTTTTACTGTGCACGCTGAATGATTCGGAGGTATATAGGCTTTAAAATCCAGGACGGGTGTACAAAGGCTGTGGGCGGCATCTTAACTTTGGCTATGAAGGTTTAATCATTCTGCACTGCAACTCAATGTAAGAGCTCAGACCAGGGCCAGATTAATAAAATTATGAAATCCTTCTGTTCAGAGTTCAGAGTTAATCTCTAAACGACATAAAAAACAGAACAGCAATGTGTCAGAATAAACCATGCCGTTCATTACCAGACAAAAACTGAATACATACACAGACTACAGCAACATTCTGGTCTCTGGTTCTATCTGAAAATAACAACAGCGCTGACTTGAAAGATATCCATGCAAATAGAAAATGATGGTGAGGGAATGGGGACAAAGTAATGACTTGGCAGGTGTATAAAATCAGATTTCAGTGAAAATCCAAAAGATTTTCCCTTAATGAGGTAAGTATTTATCAGCTCTGCTGTTCACAGTTTATTCTCTGTAATGACGGGGTAGTATCTAAGTCTTATAATTAGCTGTTGTTTGCAACAAAAAAAAAGTATTTGAGAAAAGTCTTCATGGCTCTTTACAGTCAGTCTCCTTAGCTCTTCCGGCACTAGATTGGTGTGGTTGATACATTTTAGAAAAAACGTGAAGGTCCGATGACGTGGCAAATGAAAACAACATACTCAAAAGTCAATTTACAATACTATCCTGTGACATGCATGACACTTGCATTGCCTTAAATGATTGGCCCCACTTATCTGTTGGTGCTGGCAAATTAGCTGAGAATTATCCATGATTATTGACGTCTATTTGGCCCAGGTCAGACCCCCCCCCTGCAATGTGCCTCATTATTCAACTGATGTAGAACTCTCACAATCACTGCATGACAGTCCGTGTGTATGCGTGTGTGTATGTATGTGCATTTGTATTAGCTTGTGTGTGTGTGTGTGGGGGGGGGGTAAGTGCTTGTGCACACGTGTGCATGCACCTGTTTCCATCCAAAGTACATTACACTGAGACAGTCCACAGCACCGTTAAACCACGCCCCTCAATACAGTCTGGCTGTGAATGTGGCACAGCCATTGGTGGAACCAACTGTCAGTCACAAGGTTCAAGTTTCATACAGATTTAGAAAGTGCATAAGCAGCGCTCTTAATAGCAGGCTTTTATGGTAATGAAACTGCCAAGGGAAGAAGTTTGTTGATAAGTGTACATTTCAACATACACTAACTTCTTATATGTATAATAAGAATATTAACACTGATTTTACTGTGTGCTCTGTCTTAGGGAGGTCAGTCAAACGTTTACCTGTTTTATAGACTTGAAAATTAGCTGCTGAACTGAGGTGCCCGTGCAGTGTCTTCGGATATGTGACAGTGTCTTTCATTTCCCAGCTCGCAGCCCAGGTCCTAGAAGAATTTGATGACGAAGATATTGGATTTGGCCTCATCGATGAAAAGCATGACAAGACTGTTGCAAAGAAGTTAGGTAAACAATGAAATGAACACTGCTGTAGACATTTTGGAATTTAGGTTGCAGTCTGAAAACAGGCCAGCCAGCGTCACTATTTCAGCCAAAGTCAGAGTGGCCGTGCTCTGTGGGTGAAACGTTGACGTCACAAGTTGTAAAATAGGTCATTCTCTACATGATTTTGGATGGCTTACAGAAACGTGGGATGGACGGACCGGGGGACAACACTGGGGCTACTAAATCATGTGCCATGAAAAGCCATGTTTATGTTGTTACTCTACATATGGGATTTCTACACGATCTGGTTTCACTGTGTAACCATCGCCAGTTAAGTAGTGAAGCGTTGGAATGAAAAGAAAATGTGTACATGTGGCTCTCCATGGCACGTGACTGATGGGCAGCCTCATGCTGGCTCGCTGCCCTGCTGTCTTGTTTCGACCAATGAACAAGAACGCCTACTAGTGGTACCGAGGTCATGCAGCTGAGAGCTTTATTTCTTTTTATTGATTGCCCACATATTACTATATTAATTCATACTTAGAAGCATTCTGTGTACTTAGATATTTAAAACCTCTCCAGTTCTAACACATATATCAAATAAAACTAAAAACATAAAAATGACAATTAAAAAATGTCAGCGATGCTTAGTAAACAAAATACAAAAACAGAGCAAAGGAAAATACAGAACAGCGTAGATCCTCATAATATAACACATTTACAGTTAAGAAGCAGAAGCAATGCAAAGGCATCACAGCATCATTCACATAACCACAGCGCCTTCACGACTCACCGTTCCTCAACAACACCAAAAGCAGCTCCCAAATATCATAAAATTCATTGACTTTTTCTCACTGGGTAAGAAGGTTTATCAAAAACCAAGCTAGATGTTAATTCTTTCAACCAGTGCCCAAGAAAGTTGCTGTCAACATTCGTCTAACAGAGTACTGAGCTTGTAGACAGAGGCCAACCATTTTTCCTTTATTTTCTGTTTTTGTTTGTTTGTTTTTGTTTTTGCTCTTTTACCAGACCTCGATGAGGCCGACAGCATCTATATCTTCACGGATGACGAGGTCATAGAATATGATGGGGAGCTTGCAGCAGACACGCTCGTGGAGTTCGTCTATGATGTTCGTGAGGATATAGTCACTCAGTTAATAGCCCGTCTTATGTAGAAGAAATGTCTGGAAAACAACAAATCGGATTTGCTCTCTCTCAAGTGCCAAATGATATCCCGCATCATCTTACTCCTTCTTCTTCCTTTCTTTCCACTGTTAATTTCCAACCCCACCATCTATCCCCCTCTTCTCTGTGTCCCTCCATCTTTTCTAGGTTCTTGAGGACCCAGTGGAAATTATTGACAATCATAGGGAACTGAAATGTTTCCATAACCTCGAAGAGGACATCAAACTGGTGGGCTACTTTAAGAGTCACAAGTCTGAACGTAAGAATCTGTACTGTGAAAGCATGAGTAATCAATCAATCAATCAATCAATCAATCAATCAATCAATCAATCAATCAATCAATCAATCAGTCTTTCAGTCTGTCAGTCAACCAACCAAACTTTATTGATATAAACCATTTTGTACATTAACATGTAATTCAGTGCACTTTACATTAGATGAAGGTGCACTGATAAAAAAAGGTATTGATAAAAGAAGAAAACAGACAGAATGAATAGCTAAATGAGCTTCCGGGTATCATAGCAGTCTATTCCATTGTCTACCAACATGGGGCTTGCTGGATCGGATCCCTGTGTTACCTCCGGCTTGGTCGGGCGCCCCTACAGACACAATTGGCCATGTTTGTGAGTGGGAAGCCGGATGTGGGTATGTGTGCTGGTCACTGCACTAGCGCCTCCTCTGGTCGCTCAGGGTGCCTGTTTCGGGGGGAGGAGGAACTAGGGGGAATAGCGTGATTCTCCCACGCGCCATGTCCTCCTGGTGAAACTCCTCACTGTCAGGTGAAAAGAAGCGGCTGGTGACTCCACATGTATCGGAGGAGATGCGATAGTCTGCAGCCCTCCCTGGATCGGCAAAAGGGGGCGACAACGATTGGGACAGATTGGAAGAGTGGGGTAATTGGCTGGATACAATTCGGGAGAAAAAGGGAGAAAAAAAAGAAAAAAAAAGATGAATAGATAAATGAATAAATAAAAAAGAAAAGCTGATTAAATCTGCCATTTTCATGTAGACATTGCTGAGCTGTTTTTCTACCTGTGCATCACATTAGCTCACTTAATGTATGTATTAAGTAACATTCTTTTTCATTTTCCAAACTGTAATTTATTAAATCACAGATGTGAGTTAACCTCCTTTTTTCACCATCGATAACCATAAACCAAAAGTCTACATCCTTAGATATTTCATGCAGGGGCCGATCCTCTGAAACAACTTGATGGATGCCTGTAAAATTTCAGATTTTGAGGCCTTCGCGGACGCCGCTGAAGAGTTCCATCCTCACATCAAGTTCTTTGCAACGTTCAACCCCAAGGTGGGCGGAGTCTTAATGTGACATGTCTGCTTCTTACACCAGTTTCACAGCCATGCTTTAGTGGAACATTTCTACCTTTTCCTTTGGAAACAGCCCACAGGGTTCCCCATCCACGACATCCCCACCACTGTTCCCCCGTTTTTCTCCATACCAGTAATTGTAAATGGGCAAATTTGCATTATTATTTGGCTGAGTTGTTGTCATTCTCCTCGCCTGTAGTAATTTATTCTTTAGTAAGATGCCGAGATTCCAGAGATTAGATGATTTTCCTCTTAATACTCTTAACAAGTTCAAATACTTCCTAAATTTACTAAATTTAAATTAGGAAACCTCATTGCTCAACTTCCTCTCGGCAAAAGCAAATTTATGACTTGGCAAGTATGATCAAGGCTAAAAAAAGAAATCTGTCCCGCTCTACTTTTTTTCATAGTGATGCATGGAGACACACTGGAAATACATTACTTTAGGGAGGGTTTCAAAGTTAACGCATTAGTAATATTACTTTAATGGTAATAGTAACTATTAGGAGTGTGGGGGAAAATATCAGTTTAGTGCAAAACTGCAATACTAATTTGGGATGATTTTAATATTGCAACATTTTCTCTTGAGTCGCAATGTTGAGGCAGAATGAACAGATGCTGTGAAGAGATTTGATGTAATGATTTCTACATTGCTTAACGTCTGAATCTGAATCGTCTAAAAGCATACTCATGTTTTAAGCTTTTGTAACACAAGGGCTTTCAAATAGATGCAGGTTGTCATACTATTAGGTTATTGCAGTTTTCACGTTTTACTGAAGATAAGAGAGGATGGACTCTCAAAAAATCATATTTAAATGACATGAATTTCAATGTTTATAATAATGTAAGACTTGATACGCCACAATAGATTATCATTGTAATATCGAATCAGGAGGTACATGCCGATTTCTAGTCCTAGTACTTTAATTTCGGCAGATAGTCTTATAATTCTACACCTTGCCATGGTGCTCAACACACTTCACTCTCGTTTACTTTTTGTTGATTTCATGATACAGGTTGCCAAGAGTCTGGACCTGAAGATAAATGAGGTGGACTTCTATGAACCCTTCATGGATGAACCTGTTGTCATCCCTGGAAAACCCTATACTGAGGAAGAGCTGGTGGAGTTCATTGAAGATAATGACAGGTGAGACTTGTCATCAGCCACTGATGTAGAAACACTTCACCAATCAGAATGAGTGATGTTGCAATTATAATGAAACACAGCATCTAACTGGTATGTTTCTATGAAGACCAACCTTGAGGAAGCTGCAACCACACAACATGTATGAGATCTGGGTAAGCTCTTCACGCAGACAAACCTCTCTGTCATGAATGAGGCCGTCTTAGTAATGAAATATGAAGCTCCATTGATTCATACCAAATTCATAAATTGTTTTAAATGCCCTGAAAACATAGATGCAATTTCACTTGGTCCACCTCAGTTTGTTGTTTTTCTTTCATTCTCTATGTAGGAGGATGATGTTGATGGTGAACACATCATTGCTTTTGCAGAGGAGTCTGACCCAGGTAAATGGGCATTAAAGGAATTGTTTGGAATTTTGGAAGTCTATATATTCACCACCCATGTAGTACATACATAGGTTTAATTTTCACAGTCATCCATCCTTTTGGTCATACTGAACACAAAGCTCCACCTTGCCATTTAGAATTTAATGCATTCAACAGGGGAAAAAACTACAATTCCCAGTCAGCGCAAAATAATGCTTCACTGTTAGCCAAAGCTAACACGATGCCACGGAACTGTATCATAACTCAGCCGAGAAATCTTTTTAAAAAGTCACCTTTTTTTTTATGGTCCGTTGTGTTTGTTTTCTACCGTGTTACTTTCAAGAACGCAGTCTTCAAGCGATTACCAGCAGGAGTCAGTCCACCATGGCACAGCAATGCAAACACCAAGAGAGAGTTTAGCAATTAAAGCCACTGTTAATTTTTCAAATGACCATTCAGATTCTCTGTGGTAGACCACATGGAGTGAACCACGGGGTGTTTTCTTTTTTTTACACTGAATGAGGATTGTGGATTTGTCCTCCATTAATTGCACTGAGGTGTAGATGGCAAACTGATGCTGAGCAGAAACAAATGGGGGCAGACTTCAAAAAGTCAGAACTATTCTGTTATTGTATCAGAAAGCTGGTAGTTTAGTTAACTGCTGATTACTGATGCTCATGTTTGACTGACTCCACCTCACAGATGGCTTCGAGTTCCTGGAGATTCTGAAGGAAGTTGCAGAAGACAACACAGATAACCCTGACCTCAGCATTGTCTGGATTGACCCCGACGACTTCCCCCTGGTAAATTAATGTTAATTGTTTAAATGGCATATTCACATTACCAACCATAGGTTACCTTGGCTGCCCAGTTCATTTCCTAGCAGTTTTTTCTGTTTGTTGATTTTTAGACAAAAGATGTTCATGTCAAACCGTATCATCTTTTGACTGACACTAACCAACATCTGACTTTTCGAAGGAAGTGCTTTAAAGTTTTTGTTCCTTTCCATTTTTTTTCCTACAGCTTGTCCCACACTGGGAGAAGACTTTTGGAATTGACCTGTCTTTCCCTCAAATTGGTGTTGTTGATGCTGATGATGTGAGTAATATGTCCTGATGTTCAGCAATCTGGTTTCTGGGCCCTGGCTACATATCTTAGTGAACTCATATTCCAGCTCCATCTTGAAACTAACTGAAAGGCTAGTCGTCATAGAGTTATCTTGGCAAGTTTATTTTTCTCAGATGAACAGACCTTTTTCTTGTTGGCTCCACAGGCTGACAGTGTATGGATGGAGATGGATGATGATGATGACATGCCATCTGTAGATGAGCTAGAGGACTGGATTGAAGATGCTCTTTCAGGTGAAATTGATCCTGATAATGATGATGATGAGGATGATGATGACGACGATGACGACGACGATGATGATGACGACGATGATGATGATGACGACGATGATGATGACGATGATGACGACGACGACGACGATGATGACGACGACGACGACGACGATGATGACGACGATGATGACGATGATGATGATGACGATGATTATTAAATCATCAGTGTTATAATAACTTCAGAGGTCTGACCAATGCAGTTTCAATAGTTAATATCATCAGCTTTCTCAAATCATCCTCTTTTGTAATGAGTTATTCTGCCGAAATCGTCAATTTATTTTGACATCCCATCTTCTCATGTCTTCATCATCCACACTCTGCATCTTACCAGAACAATATTCCATCGCTCAATTTATCAGGCCCCAAGCTATTCTTCAATCCTCCTGTGTAAAACAAGGAGAGTACCTTCTAAAATATCGTAATATATATTTTTTTTATTTCCCTCATGTAAGTGTCTTGTACAATAAAACAAGAAAAGAATTTCGAAACCTTGCCATCTAAAGGCTACTGATTTTTGTATTACTCAAGTTTTTACTTTTCAAAATACTGGAGGAGTTGCAATGTCAATGCATTATGTCTGAGTCCATCTGTTAAGTCTGTTGCAGTTTGAATGTGTTTTATTTATTTTCACTTACTTTCTTGCTTGCCCCAAAACCTCAACAACCAAATCCAAGGGTGCTAGCAGGCTTCTCTGACAGGTCATATCATCAGCCAGCCTACTCTGTTAAATTCATGTAACTTTGTGCACTGAGAGTGCTGTACATCACACGGATGTTTTCTATGATGATGACATATGACAAACAGCCTTATTCTATTTTTGTAACAAGAGAAATTTAACTTACTGTGAAGTCTTAAATAAATGACAGCTTGGACAGAAATTTCACTACCCTATAGTTCTTTAAGTAGTGTGTGTGTGTGTGTGTGTGTGTGTGTGTGTGTGTGTGCACGCGCGCGTGCGTGTATGTGTGTGTATGTGTGTGTGCGCGTGGACATGCATGGAATGTTGCATGATCAATGTTGACTCGATCCTCTATTCTCATAAGATGCCTTGAACGAGTCTGTTCAGAGTGTTATGTATTGAGGTAATGTTACCCCAGGGTGTCTTGTGTTGAATTGTTAATGACTAAACTAACTCAAATCCCCAAACCAAAAGGGAAAACTGAGTTAGAGAAGAATGACTATCACTCTCCTCTTCCTCAGCTACTGTACCCGACTTCTCCAGTTCTCAGAGACCACCAAACTGTAGTTATATGAGGCAGTCACTCGTTCCATACAGGTGTGAGCATCCGAAAGTGATGCGGGGTCTTGTTTAAAAAGATCATACACGAAAAGCAACCTTCAAAGTCTACCCAATGGGGAAGACAGGAAAATAAATGCATGTATAGGTGTATTTGTTTGATGGTCCTGCCCTTAAAGGATTTGGTTCACACTTGCAGTCCTCAGTGACAGGCATCTGCAAACGCATAAAGGTCTGAGTAGAATTACACACAACACCTATAGATTATAGTGCAGGCTTGGTTTGGACAGTCACTGCACTCTTACAGTACTTCGTTTGTTGTTTGTTATTTTTCCCCCTTTTTCTACACAATTGTTCCTGGTCAATAGGCCCTTTTCATAATGACGTCAATTAACTTCCGCCTTTTCGTGAAGCAGGTTATCTTCACTTCCGTTTGCGCCGTAGACGACTCCTGGCTGTAGAGACGACTTCTGAAACTGCAGGAATGCTCAACCTGAAGTAATTTCGAAAGGTAACGTTAAGTCTAGCTAATCATATGATTCTGTCTATCTATCTATCTATCTATTTTTCATAATACTTCAGGTCTTATGACTGGCGGAAATACTTTAGTTTTCGTCTCTGAATGGCTGACAGAAGGATCATATTTGTTCCAAGTTACTGTAGCATACTTTAATTTGTTCGTTTTTCTATCCTACTTATTCTCA
This sequence comes from Lampris incognitus, assembly GCF_029633865.1. NCBI lineage: Eukaryota > Metazoa > Chordata > Actinopteri > Lampriformes > Lampridae > Lampris > Lampris incognitus. The sequence continues at coordinate 35,842,058 of NC_079224.1, read as the reverse complement.
GTAAACGGCAGCAAAACCAGATTTCGGCAGCACTGATTTTCTTCTCATCTATTTTAGGCAAAGTCCATCCTTCACTTCCGTATATCATGACTGGCCATACGACTGTTTGTAGTATCTTCATTTACAGATTGGTTGAGATGGCGCTATCTTTCCATAAGTTATTTAGTTGAATTCAAGATCTTTCTTTCGCTCTCTCTCTCAAGATCTCGCTTTTTTTCTGACTATGATTCAAAGTTATTGCCTTTAACATAAGTTATTTAGCATAATCCAACAGGTATTGTTCGATGAAGAATATGTAGCCTTTGTCGAGTTTGGACCGTTTGGTTAATGCAAATGTTTCGGCAATTCGTGGTACATCATCTAGTAGCCGTATTTCAGGCCGGTTTGCGAGCGACCGCGTAACCTCCCTAGTCCGTCCGGAAGTTAGCATACTCTGCAAGGAGTCAGAACGGAAGTTATCTGACGTCACTTGAAAAGGGCCTATCAGCCGTCCCGGTCGCTGCTCCACCCCTTCTGCCGATCGGGGGAGGGCTGCAGACTACCTCATGCCTCCTCCGATACATTGTGGAGTCACCAGCCGCTTCTTTTCACCTGACAGTGACAACTTTCACCAGGAGGACGTAGCGCGTGGGATAATCACGCTATTCATAGATACCCTGCGGCGTCACTGTGTTTTAGCGCCGCCATTTTTGTGTCCGGGTCACAGCTGCACAACCGCTACTGCTAGAGTAGACTAGTTGTGATTCTAGAGTCTCTAGACAAAACAAAAAAAAGTTCATACAGTATGTCCGAGATATGTTGTACTGTTGGTTGTAACAACAGTCGACAGAGAAACCCCGGACTACAATTTTATTCAATCCCAAAGGAGCTAGATCGGCGTAATAAATGGCTGGCTTCAATCAGAAGGGACCACTGGCAGCCAACTTCTAACTCCAGATTGTGCAGTCAACACTTTGTCACCGGTAAATTACGTTTGCCTTTAACTTAGCTAGTTATTATTTATATCTTTTAGCTACCTTTGGCAGGAAAACGCTTACAGCAGTATCATAACCTTTCTGTCAGGATTTCTGAAGGCTAGCCCAGGACTGACTCCCTTTCATAGCTTTCTGTTAACATTGATGAGAATGAGGCTCAATTTACCTCTATATTTTTTGTCTGTTTATTTCGTGTGTCTAAGACAAGTGTTGCCAGAATATTTAATAGTACATAAGATGTCATGTATGTTAGACTGTCACCACTTATATTTTGGCCATCAAAAGAAAAAATTCAGGTCAGTCTGCCCATCTGTTTCAGGGATAACTATAGCAACTGCACTTCTTTCATTGACTGTTTTGAAATATTTATAGAGAAGCCAAAGAACTTGAGAGCTCGTGCACAGACATACACCCAGTACAAGCATCACAACAAAAATACCTGATATCAATAACACTACAGGGTGTTATATCCTTTGTGTCAAATGGCTGGGGTGGATGCACAAGCGACAAGCACATCACAGAAAACTGTGGATATCTTGAGAAATTGTCACCAGGAGATGTCATTCTTGCATATAGAGGCTTCAGTGTCAAAGATACAGTTGGCCTGTATTTTGCACAGTTGAAAATACCAGCATTCACCAAAGGCAAGCAGCAACTGCATCCACTGGAACTAGAAGCAACAAGGGGACTGGCTGCTATCAGGATCCATGTGGAAAGTCATCGGCCTGGTCAGGAACAAGTACACCATCCTTCAGACACCATCCCACTGTCTCTCCGCCAAGCAGCCACTCAAGGACAACATACCTCCCTTGACAAGATGGTAAGTTTGCTGTGCTCTTTGTAATTTGCCCATCTGTGGTCCCCACAGAATAGACAGGCAGTAGTTGCATGTAAAATGTAAAACTGATACATCAAGATGATAAATGTGACCTTTACTGTAACCTGTGGACTTATTGTGTTTGGCTTTAAATAAACCAACAGTAATAGAGTTTACTTTTAATACAAAAGCAACCTTAACGTCTCCAGTTGTACATCATTCATTTCATAATGTCTCCTACCATTTAAAAGAGTAACTATGGAGGGGTTAGAAATCACAAGTTGTCTGCCATCTAGCATATATGCTATGTTTTATATATATATATATATATATATATATATATATATATATAAAATTACTTTCTGCACAATCTATGGTATTTGCATGTGTTCAGTGGTGTCAGATAAATGTGTACAGACCATAAAGACAAAAGAAAAAACTGCAACAGTAGATCACGGGCCTCATAACATTTATTCTAATTACAGCGTCCAACTTAAAAGGTGCAGGAGCCAGAGCCAGCAGAGGGTTAAGTGGGTGAAACCAACCATTTTCATCTCTGGTACAAACAGCGGTTAAAAAAGCTATGGAGGTGGATGCAGGAACAATGCAGTATTCCTGTGATTTATCATCAGAATCTTGTGGCATAGCCTACACTGGTACAGTAACTGTTTGTATTCACCAGTGATCTTCAATCAGTCATGGCTGTCTAGCAGAGCTTCTTTCAGCTCACCAGCTTATTTCTTGTTTGTTTTCTTCTTGCACTCTAGACATTTCCAACTCTTTGGTACCCTGCTCAGCTTCAGACAAGACTTGTTGAAGTGCTTTCGCTTACATTGCTCAGATGTGCAAGAGAGGACAACGTCTGCATTATTAGTAGGCTTACCACGGTAACATCCCTCAGGTGTCTTCTCGGAGATTGCAGTGGCTGAGAGGTGTGGCACGGTAAACCATTTACCCAACAGCTCTGGTAGTATCCCTGTTCTAATGAAGTCAACCACTTTCAAATACGCATCATCAAAAAATGTGCCATCAAACAGTATATGCTGGATAAAAGGTTCTTGAAGTGTCCACACCACAAAATCACAGTACGTTACCTCTGCTACACGCATTTGGGCCTGCACTTGATACATGTAACTGTGATCTAGCTTTAGGCTCATCGCACCTTCCTCAGTGACAGTCAGGCAGAACCGTGAGTCATTGACACTGCGGTCTTTTGCACTGAACGGACACTTAATCTCTAGCATGCCAGGCTCATGGCAAGCACAAGTCACCACACCATCTGGTGATGCACCGGTCCATGGCAGCTCTGGGTTGGTGATAAGCCCTGATGCTGCAACGCTGAGGTCTGCATGGAGATCTTGCATCGCCATCAGGTACGACTCTCTGGCAGTGTCCTCGCTGTCTAGACCCCATCTGAGGAAAACAACACAAAAGTGACCAAGTGAGCCATGTTATTTTCAACATTTTGGAGAACAACTTCACACTGGGACATTAACGAAACAGTGAGGTTCTAACCTGAGAATATCTGACTGTGGTGAAATGTTAATTTTCAGCATTAAGCCTTGTGTTTTATTATTTAATAGCTATAAGGGTCTCTTTACATCATCCCTAACATATTGTAATTAGAATGTTAACATCTTGTTTTACCCTCCGAATAGTTTCTCAATCCAGTTCTCAATTGTATTTATTCATGATGCAGCAGTGAGAAAAAGGCATTATTTTGTCTTGCTTCCTAAACTTATATATATACCTGGACGCCTCAGTTGAAAACTGGGAGGAGCGTGGATAGCAAACTCTCTTAATCAAAGATGGAGATTTCCCTGTCCTGGCTGCCTCATGGAATGATGATAATTGTTGAATTACTTACATGTCCTGTGATCAGATATGTTTTGTCTCCAGATGCCATATCTTTGTGTCGTTCACCCATTCTGCAACTGCGTATGGATAGGCATCGGTACTCTTGAAAGCCTTCAGGCTATCTCCGGTGTATGGGGATGGGTTGTGTAACTTGTGTACAAGGTAAATATAAATGTCAGGAAAAGTAAGTTGGGGCAGACGCTTCACGGAAGTTAAGGGACAAAATAAAGCTGAAGGTAATAAATAGGGATCGCTACCAATAATTTATGTTTTTTCCAAATATCACCCTCTTTCTCTCTCATTCAAATGTGCAGTGTTGGCTGTCATGACGGCAATCATGGTCACAGTAGAAAACTGTCTAGTCTTTCGGACACAAATATGGCGGCGGGCATTTCGGAAGTGACGTATTTGGTACCGTGAATGGTGACATTTCCGTCACTTTGAAGAAGTCTTGATTTGGCCATGATGTCATCTGTCAAAAGACTGACTCTGTACACAGTAGATTCGGCTCATTTAAAACATCTGCTGAATGTAATGAGGTTGGCAAAATGTACAATCTGGAGCTCTGGCCTGAAGGGGCGCTTGTCCGGTGCTATTTTGAGTCACGCAGGGGTGGAGTTATCGGGTCAAACATTGTTTTTGCTTCAGGGGGGCAACTATGCCTGCTGGTGATAAGGTCACTCACTAGTCTTGCTAGTGTCATACAACTGTTGTGGCCTGCATCTGGGCCAGAGCGCAGGGGATAAAACTCACCGCATAGTTGTTGAAAACCTTTTGGAGAACTGTGACATACTATGTATGCAAGAGACATTTTTTGCAAAGCAAGACTTGGAAAAACTAAACTCCCTCAATAATAAATAAATGGGGCTGGGGAGTCTACAACTGACCTATTCGTGGGAATAGTCAGAGGAAGGATAGGGGGTGTGGCTATTCTATGGAACAAGAAGCTCGACTCATTGATAAATGTGGTTATGTAGCACAATTGGGGAGAAAAGAGGGGGAGATTCCCCCCCAAAATGTGGTTATGTAGCGCGGGGATGCGCTTCCCGAAGGAGGGGGGTAGTGTAACGATTACGAATGACTAGACTCACTTAATGGTTGGCTAAAGGGGTCGGACCCTTTAGTCGACTGGTTAACGTAGTCAGTCACCCATGGTGTGGGAGACCTGGGTTCGCGTCCCGGCTGCGGCAGATTCCTGGTTGCCCCAAGTAGGATGGTGAGACCGTGAGGCCATCGGAAGCGCGTGCGCTCAGAGGCACGAGGAATGTAGCGAATTCAGGGGGCAGCCGGGAACAGCCGCAGCCGGAACGCGAACCCGGGTCGCCCGTGCTGACCAGTCAGCTAAAGGGTCCGACCCATTAGCCAACCAGCCAGCGAGTCTACTCATTCATGGTCGTTACGGTTAAGCTTGGTATTGACTGGTGCATTGCAATACAGGGAATTCTTTATCCTTAATGTGTATACACCTTATGAATGCCATCAGAATGAGGATGAATATTTAAATAGGCTTGCGTTCATCAATTCCTTTATTCAAGATCATACTTCTTTCAGTGTGTATGTCATTGGGGATTTGAATGCGGATATCTCAGACAGGAACTCATTATTTGCTAATCACATGGCTCAGCTGTGTCAAGATAATAATCTTATATTGTCAAGCAAAGTGCTGTTGTCTACAAATAGTTATACATACATAAGTGAGGCCTGGCACACTACGTCATACCTGGACCACTGTATTTGCACTGCTGATGCACATGCCTTGTTGGGGAGTATGAGTATTATGTATGGTGCAGCAATGACTGATCACATAACTGTTGCTATGGCTATAAATGTTGAACATCTACCTGTGCTATCTAGTAATGGTGATAGTGACAATGCAGGAAGGTTGGACTGGTCAGCTCTTACAAAGGAGGACATCTTGGCCTATCATGCCGGTACAGATGAAACCTTGGGTAATATACATCTGTTTAGAGACGCAATTATGTGCAGAGACATTAATTGTAAGGATATGAGGCATCCAAAGGAGTTGAATCAAGTGCAACTGGACTTGGTATATATCCGTGAAGACGTTTCGCCTCTCATCCAAGAGGTCTAGTCAGAAAGGCACGAACTGAGGAAGCCTCTTGGATGAGAGGTGAAACATCTTCACGGATATATACCAAGTCCAGCTGCACTTGATTCAACTCCTTTGGATAACCATGACCTGGATGAATGAGAACATTCACAGACAGATATGAGGCATAGGAGAGATCTCTGCTGCATGTATGATGATTTTGTTAGTGCTTTGTATGAAGGCAGTAAACCCTACTATAATAAGACACATAACATCAGGCCTGGTTGGAACAAGTATGTAGCTGGGTATCATGAAGAAGCCTGCGAAGCCATTAAATCATGGGCTATGGCAGGCAGACCTAGACAAGGGCCTGAGCTTGAACACAAGAAGCTCACTAATGCAAGATACAAGTATGCCATTCGCTTCATTTGTAAAAATGAGCAAGCTGTCCGGGCAGATTCCATGGCTAAGAAGCTACTAGGAACTAATGTTGCTAATTTCTGGAAAGAAGTGAGAGCTCTCAACAACTGTGAAATATCTCTACCATGCACTGTTGATGGTATGTCCGGTGCAGACAATATTGCTGAGTTATGGCGACAGCATTATAGTACCTTACTCAACTGTGACCAAAGTGATCTGTATAAGGTGGGCAATATTGAAAGTGATAATTCAATGGTGATCATGTCACATGAGGTGTACCAAGCTTTAAACAAGCTGTTAACAAAGCAAGTGGTTTAGATCATATTACTGCTGAACACCTTAAATATGTCAGTCCAAGGATAGCTCCTCTCCTTGCTATTTGTTTTACTGGTTTTATGATCCATGGCTTGTTACCAGACTCATTGTTGTCTGTTCTGTTAGTGCCAGTCATTAAGGACAAAGCTGGTAAAGTATGCAGCCTAGATAACTACAGGCCTATAGCGCTAGTCAGCATACTGTCAAAAGTCCTAGAAAGAATCCTGCTGGATAGAGTGCATGAGTTATCACCTCCACGGATAACCAGTTTGGTTTTAAAGCTAAACATGGCACTGACTTATGTATATATGCCTTAAAGGAAATTGTTAACAAATATAGAGGCCAAAACTCATCAGTTCTTATGTGTTTTGTTGATGCTTCCAAACTTTTGATCATGTTAATCATAGAAAGTTGTTTGTTAAATTGAGTTAAAGAGGGGTGCCTGAATACATTGTGAGAATTTTGGCTTATTGATATGCCCACCAGACTATGCAAGGAAAATGAGGTAATAGCGTTTCTGCCCCATTTGGGGTTAGCAATGGTGTCAGACAAGGCGGAATTCTGTCTCCAGTTCTCTACAATCTATATATTGATGATTCGTCCAAGCAGTTGAAAGCCTGTAACACTGGGTGCATGATTGGTAATACCTTAGTGAACCATATTATGTGTGCGGATGACCTTGTCATCCTTAGTCCCTGTAGCGCTGGTCTCCAGCAGCTCCTTGATATATGTTCTGTGTATGGTGTGGAGCATGATATCAAATACAATGCTAGTAAGAGTATTGTCATGATCTGCGGAACCAAAGAGGACAATTATCTAAAATTTCCTGATTTTAAATTGTCTAATAATCTTGGGGTATGTAATAAGGTGAAATATTTTGGACATTATATTACTGAACAAATGACAAATGATAATATTTATAGGCAATGACACATGATGTATATACAAGCAAACACTCTGTCACGCAAGTTTACTGTGTTCAGTTAGTGTGAAGATGTCTCTGTTCAGAACATATTGTACACCACTTTATACTGCACACCTGTGGTCAAACTACAAAAAACCAAGCTTACAGAGACTTCGATTAGCTTATAATGATGCTATGAGAATACTATTAAAAAGACCTAGATGGTGTAGTGCAGGTGAAATGTTTGTGGCTGCAGGAGTCAATACCTTTCAGGTTGTTCTAAGAAATCTTATGTATATAAATTTATTTGCCGGCTCAATGACTCTGATAATGTAATCATCAAGGGTTTAACTAATATAAGATTTAGTGCCACACGCTACCAATCCCAGCAGGGGGACCATTGGTATAGCTGTCTTATAAGACACCGATTTGTGCCTTTTATATTATTTTATTGTGTTTACTGTATGTATTGGCAGGGGTGAGCAATCTTATCCAGAAAGGGCCAGTGTAGGTGAAGGTTTTTGTTCCAACTAAGCAGTTACACACCTGATCCCACAAATCAACCAGTAAAGTCTTTGCCGAGGAACTTGATTAGGAGACACAAGTGTGTAACTGCTGGGCTGGAACAAAAACCTTCACCCATACTGTCCCTTCCTGGTTAAGATTGCCATCTTTCTGGTCGAGGGTTTATCTTTTACCTATGGTTCTTATCTGTTATGGCTTTATTATTTCTTCTCTTTTTTACCTTTTCTTTGTTTGTAATGGATCCTGAGTCTGCAATAAAGTTTTGAGTTGAGTTTCATTTATGATGTGATCTCCGTTTTCCAGGGGCTATTTTGTGGCGGAGAGATACATTCTATTGAGCGGGTGCTTTCAAATGTGCTGAGAGTTACAGCAGAGGCAACTTCACAAATCAGTCCGCACTACCGACTGAAGTATCTCTCAACAAAAAAAACAACCCCGCAAACTTTCACAAACAAATAATGGTGACAGAATGTCCATTATGTTGGATTAAATATGTCAAGCAAGTTTCAGTTCTCCGCAAGTTGATTTTTTAACAGCGTGCTGAAATTAATGGACACCAAATGTAGCATACTTAAATGGTCAGAAAATGGAAAATGGTCAGAAGTCATGTGAAGCGGTGTAGCCCTCAGGTGCGCATGCGTCGACAAGCGACGCGCCCCCTTTCGTCTTCAGACCATGTGGTCGTCGTTGGAAAACAAATCTCTCCGGATTCACACCCTGCATGGCCTCTCAATTATTTAAAATTTAGATCTGGATTTATCTTTTGAGTCACAGCGGCAAAAAATGTCTGCCGCCGCCGACGAGGGCAACGCCAACTTCCAGGCGCAGGTTGAGTCCGTATTGTGCAGCCTGGTCAAAGTGGCGACCGCGGAATTGACCAAACTGTTCGAGAGTCGCTACCGAGCCGTCGTCCCAGCAGAAGCAGCCGACGGGCGAATGGAGACGCTGGAGACTTTGGGGCGTTTGAGCTGCTCAGATAGAGAACTGCGCAGTGTTGGTGTTCAGGTGGACGAGTGGATCTCCGCACCATCTGAAATCTCTGGTAAGGAAGTAAAATAAATAAATAAACCACTTCTTTGTAGCCCAATCACTTCCTGTTGCAGTGCTTGGCGGGGCTCTTGTGATATACATGTCGGAATGATTTGTATTATTCAGCTTTATTGTCATTGCTGAAAAGCACTCGTGCACGGCCGAGCTAAACGTGGAGTTGCATGCTCCCGGGATTGAGCAAATTTCGGGTCATTTAAGTGAAACGTACAAAGAGGCAATATGCGCAGTGCTGCATCTTCATATAGTTTTATCACTCTAGCATCAGCCCTAGTTTTTTTTGTGCAAAGTAGTGCAATTGTGTGACAGTAATGAAATGAATACTATGGTAAATTCCGATGCAAGTGTACCCAACTATGCACTTACAACGCGTATAAAAAGTACACACTCGTTAAAATGGCAGGTTTTTGTGATGTAAATAAACCCCGATGTAAATCATGTCAGAACTTTTTCCAACTTCTTAATGTGAAATTGCAACTCATAAAAACAAAGTGGAAAAACAAACCTTTTTAGTGGGAGGGGGACAGCCTGGTTGCATTAGTTTGCGTGCTCCTAAACTAATACTTTGTTGAAGTACTTTTTGATTTTATAACCGGGCTCAGTTTTGAGGGGGGGGGTAAGAGTGTCAGCTTGGCACATCTTGACTTGGCAATATTTTCCCCACTCTTAACTGCAAAAACGTTCGAAATCCGTCAAATTGTGAGTGCATCTCCTGTTAAAGCCCGCTTCAAGTCACCCCAAATATTAAATTGGATTCAGGTCTGGGATCTGGCTGGGTCGTTCCAAAACGTTGATCATCTTTTGGTCAAGCCATTACTTTGTTGATTTGGATGTATGCTTTGGGTCGTTGTCGTGCTAAAAGGTGAAAGTCCTCTTCATCTTGAACTTTCTAGCAGACATCACCAGATTTTGTGCCTAAATCGACTGGTATGTCAAGCTATTCATGATTCCCTCCACCTTGACTAAAACCCCAGTCCCAGTTGAAGAAAAGCAGCCCCGAAGGCTGATGCTGCCACCACCAAGTTTCACGATGGGTCTGGGTCTTGGTGATGTGCTGTGTTTTGTACCAAACATACCTTTTGGAATTCGGGCCAAAAAGTTCAAGTTGGGGGGGGCGCCCGGGTGGCGTGGCGGTCTATTCCGTTGCCTACCAACCAGGGATGGGCGGTTCGAATCCCCTCGTTACCTCCGGCTTGGTCAGGCGTGGCCGTGTCTGCAGGGACAGCCGCTCTGGGGGAATAGCGTGATCCTCCCACACGCTACGTTCGCCTGGCGAAACTCGTCACTGTCAGGTGAAAAGAAGCGGCTGGCGACTTCACATGTATTGGAGGAGATGTGGTAGTCTGCAACCCTCCCCGGTTCAGCAGAGGGGGTGGAGCAGAGATCGGGACGGCTCGAAAGGCTGGATAAAATTGGGGAGAAAGGAAAAAAAAGAAGAAGGGAGGGGGGGTTCAAACTTGGTCTCATCAGACCATAACACATTTTTCCACATGGTTTCGGAGTCAGGATTTACTTTTTGCAAAATTTAGCCGGGCTTGGATGCGGTTTTTTTTTTTTGTGAGAAAAGGCTTCCGTCTTGCCACCCTACTTCATAGCTTAGACATTTAGACTTGAAGAATCCTCGTCTTCTCATCAGTTTTGGAGGAACGTCCTGTTCTTGGTGATGTCACTGTTGTGCCATATGTTCTCCATTTGTTGATGGTTGTTTTCACTGTGTTCCGTGGTATATCTAATGCCTTGGAAATTCTTTTGGACCCCTCTCCTGGTCACTACCTTTCAGCAATGAGATCCTGTTGATGCTTTGTAAGCTCTTAGTGGTCCATGGCTTTTGCAGTTGGATGCAACCATGAAGATGGCAGGAAGCTCGTACAGGAACAGCTGAACTTTATTTGGGGTGAATCACAGCCACTTTAACTGATGGCAGGTGTATACTAACTACTATTTAACATGCATTTGAATGTGATTGGATAATTCTGAACATGACCACATCCCCAATTATAAAAGGGTGTGCACACTTATGCAACCAGGTGATTGTAAGTTTTGTATTTTTCTTTTTTTCCCTAAAATATTTCTGAGTGTTGTTCACTTTTATTTTATTTCATTTTTTTTTTAGTTTCACCTCTTTCTCTCCCCAATTGTACTTGGCCAATTACCCCACTCTTCCGAGCCGTCCGGTCACTGCTCCACCCCCTCCGCCAATCCGGGGAGGGCTGCAGACTACCACTTGCCTCCTCCAATACATGTGGAGTCGCCAGCCACATCGTTTCACCTGACAGTGGGGAGTTTCGCCAGGGGGACGTAGCGCGTGGGAGGATCACGCTTCACCCCAGTTCCCCCTTACCCCCAAACAGGCACCCTGACCAACCAGAGGAGGCGCTAGTGCAGCGACCAGGACACATACCCACATCCGGCTTCCCACCCTCAGACATTGCCAATTTTGTCTGTAGGGACACCCGACCAAGCCGGAGGTAACAAGGGGATTTGAACCGGTGATCCCCGTGTTGGTATGCGACAGAATAAACTGCTATGCTACCCGGACACCCTGTTTTTCACTTTTATATGTTTTTCACATTAAGGGTGGAAAAAGTTATGTCATGGTTTATCTTGTAACATCTTGTGTGGGTTACCTTTTTGTACATCACAAAAACCTGCCATTTTAACATGGGTGTGTAAACTTCTTATATCCATTCTAGCTCTGTTTACTTATTTCCTTTTATGGTTTTTTGCCTGTCATTGTGGCCATTTCATTAACAGAAATTTGTATTATGTTACACGCAAATTAATCTTGTCTCCACCCTATTTTTTTCCTCAAATGTAAAGATTCACACATTGTAGTAATACTCCTAATCTAATGGAATGTTTGTATCCCTCTTTCCTTCACCCCTCCCCCCCTTCACGCCACAGCCCTCCCATGCTCCTCAGATGGACCCAGTGATTGTTTCAAAGAGTGCAGCAAGGCTAGGGAGGGGGATCCCATTCCCTTCCCAGGTGAAGATAATGAGCATGTCGGTGCTAAGTCACTTCCTCTCACAGAAAAGGTCAGTGAAGGCAATTGGTCATCAAGTCACAATTGTAACATGGAGAAAATTAATCACAAAACACATTAACTTTTAGTTGAAGTGAGTTGAGTCAAAATGTTTGAGTCCACTCATCCTACACACACACACACACACACACACACACACACTAGGGCTGAACGATTAATCAAACCGACATCGCAATGTAAAGGCCCGCAACTTTAAAATCGCAAAGGCTGCAATAAAAAAAAAAGGTCGGTTCATCTGGACACAACGTATATTGAGAGAGAAACATTTCATCCCTCATCTAAGTGACCAGTCTCAACTGACTGCAGGTATCCCCACTCTTACAAACAATACAGTGGCCTAACGACTGAAAACAATCGGTTTCATATGCAAATTGCCGTGACCATTAACGAGTTACAATGGTAATGTGTACTATTCACAAAGGATTTGGGAATGGTTGCAATCACAGCGTTGTAAGATGGCCACAGGTATAATCTTTTTTTTCTTTCTCCACAATTGCGCTTGGCCAACTACCCCACTCTTCCGAAATGTCCTGGTCACTGCCTCACCCCCTCTGCCGAACCGGGGAGAGCTGCAGACTACCTCATGCCTCCATGGATACATGTGGAGTCGCCAGGCACTTCTTTTCACTCGATAGTGAAGAGTTTCACCAGGGGGGGGGGGGTGTAGCGCATTGGAGGATTACGTTATTCCCCACAGTTTCCCCTCCGCCCCGAACTAGCGCCCCGACCAACCAGAGGAGGCGCTAGTACAGCAACCAGGACACATACCCACATCCGGCTTCCCACCCACAGACACAGTCAATTGTGTCTGTAGGGACAGCCGACCATGCCGGAGGTAACACGGGGATTCGAAACAGCGATCCCTGTGTTGTTAGGCAACAGAATAGACCGCTACGCTATCCGGACGCCTGATGGCAGATGTACTCTTAGGCTGTGGACAACCACATCAAGTTCACCAGGGAGGATGTGAAAAATGACAGGTTAGCCTTCTTAGACTGTGAAATTGCAATGGTTGAAGAGACATTTGATTGGTGATGTTTACCATAAACCAACACATACTGATCAGTACTTAAGGTTTAACTCTCAATCATTCACTGGAGCACAAACTAGGAGTCATCCTGACACTGTACCACTGAGCAGACAACGTCCCCACCGACACAGCGGTAGGGGGAAGGGGAGAAATCCCACATTAAACAGGCACTGGTTAAGTGTGGTTATTCTAACTGGCTGTTTGTCAAAGCCAGGAAGATGCCCAACAGTGCACCAGCCAATCGAAGAGAGGAGATGGACAACAGCTGTCTAAGCGTAAACCAGTGGTGATTCTGTATGTGGCGGGAGTGTTGGAAACGTAGAGATGCATATTTTCCAAACACCGCCTCTCAGTTGCTTTCAAAACCCAAAACACGCTGCACCAGAAATTAGACCACCCCAAGGATCAGGTCCCCCGGCACCAACAGATCAATATAGTGTACGCTGTTATGTGCCGGGATGATTGCCATGAATTGTACATCAGGGAAACCAAACAGACACTGGCCAAGAGGATGACACAAAATAGAAGAGCTAACGCGTCAGGCCAGGGCTCCACAGGGAGGAACGCTGGTTTGAACGGGAAGTCAAAAGAGGCCATCTATATGAAGAGGGAACGACCATCCCTGAACCGAGGGGGGTACATCTGTGGCCATTTTACAATGCGCTGTGATTGCAACTGTTCCCAATCCTCTGTGAATAGTACACATGGCCATTGTAACTCTAGTTAATGGTCACGGCAATTTGCATATGAAACCGAATGTTGTTTTTGGCCACTATGCCACTGTAATGTTTGTAAGGGTGGGGATACCTGCAGTCAGTTGAGACTGAAGAGGTCACTTAGGTAACTGATTAAACGTTCCTCTCTAAATAAATGTTGTGCCCAGATGAACTGATTCAACTTTCTGTGATTTTCTTAACTGGATTATTGAGCATGCATAAAGACATATATATATATATACATAAAAAAAAAATAATAATAATGTTACACAATCTAACCAATCAGAGGGCCAGAAACACGTGGCCATGTGGGGTTCACGTACACACACACTGCCCTGCGTTCATGTGACATGCAAGTGAGAGCAGTAAATAAAGAAAACAACTTGCTTCGCTTTGATTCTAGCAGTGACCTTGCTATCTTGTGAAAATGGCCCTTTAATCTCAAAGAGGAGCAGTACGTCGCTTGTCTGGACCTATTTGGGATGTAGGAAAGAAGATGCTGCACAGAGTCAAGTATTGTGCAGAACGTGCCTTGCTACAACACGGGGCAACAGTACAAACCTGTTCCAGCATTTAAGAAAGCATCACAAGGCCATGCATGACAATTGCATGGCCTTGTGACCACCAGTGTGTCAAGTAGGCCGAATACCACCCAGCAGGGATCACTGACCGAAATGTTCAAATTTAGTTCGTATCTCCATATGAGTGAGATTCAAAACGGGACCGTGAAATTACTCAGGCGATGGCGGAGTTCGTAGGGAACGATATGATGCCCCTCAACATGATGACCAAGGCTGGGTTTATGGCTTCGGTAAAGACACTGGATAAAGGGTACAGCATACCATCCTGCACACATTTTAACCAGGTTGCTCTATCAGAGCTGTATAAAATGTGCAGGCAGAGAGTTGGGGTTTTTTGCTACTACCATGGACATGTGGTCAAGCCTTACAGCGGAATCTTATCAGAGTCTGACCATGCATTTCATCCATGAAGAATTAGACCTCAAAGCTCACTGTCTTCAGACTTCTTACTTCCTGGATGACCATGCATTGCAGCCGGCCTGAGAGAAGGGCTAGCCAGCTGGGACCTCTGAGAAAAACCATGTCTGCCTAACGATGGACAATGCATCGAACATGGTGATGGCAGCGCAGCTTAAAGAGCGGACCAGGCTCCAGTGTTTCAGCTACTGATTATATCTTGCCATTGGTAAGTTTTGTGTGTGTGTGTGTGTGTGTGTGTGAGATAGACTAGTAAAACACAACTTAAATTGTATAAATTACACTAATTTTTTTTACTTCCTTTGAGAAAATGCAATGAAAGATGACAGTGTCAAGAGCAACAGGGCTGTGCAAGAAGCTGGTGGGGCACTTCTCCCACAGCTGAAAGAAGAAGGCTGCAATGATTGAGGCACAGAGGGAGCTCAAGCTTCCTGAGCCACACCCTCATAACTGAGTGCCCAAAAAGATGGAGATCCAAAGAAATAATGATTGCAAGAGTGCTGGAACAGACCAAGGCCATAACCCAGGTATTGTCAGGCAATCGAAATGCATGCCCCCTCATCCCGACTTGGCAGGATATTGATGCGTTAGGGTCCATTCACAAGGCGCTACATCCTCTCCAGGAATTTACTGATGTTCTTTCTAGTCCATCAGCATCTCCTACTTCAAGCCAGTTCTCCCTCTTCTGGCCACAACAGTCCTGGCTGAAGATGATGAGGACACTGACCTGTCTAAGCCGATTAAAACCAAAGTCCTAGCATACCTTAATTACAAATATAGCGACGTTGACACCCAGGAGCTTTTGGACGTTGCGTCATTTCTGGACCCGAGGTTCAAAACACAGTACATCAGCGCAGACCACATCCCTTCTATTAAGACCCGACTGAAGACTGAAATGGAACAGTTAGCAAGACATGTATAACCAAGTTGAGTCTAATAAGAATAATGTTCTTGAATATGATACGGACAGCATTATCCACACACACACTCACACACATATATTTTGTTTTTTTGCTTTTGCTTTTTTGATATATATCTGGCAGGAGAAGAGGTCTTTTACTGAAACCATTTTGAAGCCTCAAAGTGCTAACCCCTCTACAGAAAAGGCCAAGAAATCTCTCGGCAGTTTTTTCAAGACCAGTGTGGTATCTCCTGGTTTGACTGCAACTTGATGTTGTGGAGGCTAAGTTGAATAGTTACCTGGTGACCCCTGCCATTGATGGAGAAGAAGATCCCTTGGCCTGGTGGAAGCTGCACCAGAGCAACTTTCCCCAGCTGAGCAAGTTGGCCCACAAGTATCTTTGTGTACCAACCACAAGTTCCCCCTCTGAACGTCTGTTTAGCACTGGAGGGAATATAGTCACTTGTACTCATTCGTCCTTAAAACCATCAAAAGTCGATATGCTGGTGTTCCTGGCAAAAAAAACCTGTGAGCTACCGAGAACCATACAGTAGGATGACATCGTGGCTGGCAGAGCCATACTCCTTGTGCACTTGAGTCTGTGTGGTTTACTGTTACTGACTGGATATCAGTAAGACTGTTTTATTTTATATTAATGTTCACAGTATTTCTTTTTAGATTTTGTTAAAAAGTGCAGTCGATATGTTTACATATTATATGTTTATTACAACGACTTTGTATTATCTAGATATTTTAGGGTGGTAGAGCCACAGACTTGCCCCCCCCACCCCTTTCTCCCCAATTGTATCTAGCCAATTACCCCACTTTTTCGAGCCATCCCGATCGTTGCTCCAACCCCTCTGCCGATCCGGGGAAGGTTGCAGGCTACCACATGCCTCCTCCGATACATGTGAAGTCGCCTGCTGCTTCTTTTCACCTGACAGTGAGGAGTTTTGCCAGGGGGACGTAGCATGTGGGAGGATCACGTTATTCCCCCCAGTTCCCCCTCCCACCCTAGTGCAGTGACCAGGACACATACCCACATCCGGCTTCCCACCCGCAGACACAGCCAATTGTTTCTGTAGGGACGCCCAACCAAGCTGGAGGTAACACAAGGATTCGAACCAGCGATCCCAGTGTTTGTAGGCAACGGAATAGACTGCCACGCTACCCGGACAGTCTTGTTCTTTCTTCTTTTTTTTTTTTGGATTTTTCCTCTATTTTCTCCCCAATTGTACCTGGCCAATTACCCCACTCGTCCGAGCCGTTCCGGTCGCTGCTCCACCCCCTCTGCTGATCCGGGGAGGGCTGCAGACTTGTTCTTTTTTATATTTCTGCACTTTAATTTGTGTGATTTATTACTGTTACTGACTGGAGATCAGTAAGATTCGTATTTATTTTCATATTAATGTTCACACCAGGTCTGTTGTTCAGCAGTGCTTTGTTGTTCCTTTTTCAGATTTTATTAAAAAGTGAAGCAGTGAAATTACATGTTTACAATCCTTGAAGCTAATTAATTCAGTCAGTATTCTCCTGTTATTGAAGGTTTTTCTTTTTACAATTTAATAGACAAAGGTATGTTATTCATATCCATTCATGCATCAATTCATCTCACTTCATCATAACACGTAGGCCGGGCCTACAGGAAAGAGCAGTTTATATGTTGACTGTTGTGTTGGTCATTCTATAGAATGAATTCTTGCTTGTGTTTAGTGAATAACACAGAAGATAATGAACTTGAAAAAAAAGAGCATACTAAATCACAATTTTGGTTTAAAAAAAGTTGCAGTTAGATTATTTTCCCAAGGGACGTCCGGGTAGCATAGCGGTCTATTTTGTTGCCTACCAACACGGGGATTGGCGGTTCAAATCCCCATGTTACCTCTGGCTTCCCTACAGACACATTGGCCTTGTCTGCGGGTGGGAAACCGGATGTGGGTATGTGTCCTGGTCGCTGCAGTAGTGCCTCCTCTGGTCGGTCGGGGTGCCTGTTCGAGGTGGAGGGGGAACTGGGGGGAATAGCGTGATCCTCACACGCACTACGTCCCCCTGGTGAAACTCCTCACTGTCAGGTGAAAAGAAGCGGCTGGCGACTCCACATGTATCGCAGGAGGCATATGGTAGTCTGCAGCCTTCCCCAGATCAGCAGAGGAGATGAAACAGCGACCGGGACGGCTCGGAAGAGCCGGGTAATTGGCCAAGTAAAATTGGGGAGAAAAGGGTGTGTGTGTATATAGTGTGTGTATATATATATATATATATATATATATATATACACACACTCACTGGCCACTTTATTAGGCACACCTGTCCAACTGCTCGTTAACGCAAATTTCTAATCAGCCAATCACATGGCAGCAACTCAATGCATTTAGGCATGTAGACATGGTCAAGACGATCTGCTGCAGTTCAAACCGAGCATCAGAATGGGGAAGAAAGGTGATTTAAGTGACTTTGAACATGGCATGGTTGTTGGTGCCAGACGGGCTGGTCTGAGTATTTCTGAAACTGATGATCTACTGGGATTTTCACGCACAACCATCTCTAGGGTTTACAGAGAATGGTCCGAAAAAGAGAAAATATCCAGTGAGCGGCAGTTCTGTGGGCGAAAATGCCTTGTTGATGCCAGAGGTCAGAGGAGAATGGCCAGACTGGTTCGAGCTGACAGAAAGGCAACAGTAACTCAAATAACCACTCATTACAACCGAGGTATGCAGAAGAGCATCTCTGAACGCACAACACGTCGAACCTTGAGGCAGATGGGCTACAGCAGCAGAAGACCACACCGGGTGCCACTCCTGTCAGCTAAGAACAGGAAACTGAGGCTACAATTCACACAGGCTCACCAAAATTGGACAATAGAAGATTGGAAAAACGTTGCCTGGTCTGATGAGTCTCGATTTCTGCTGCGACATTCGGATGGAAGGGTCAGAATTTGGCGTCAGCAACATGAAAGCATGGATCCATCCTGCCTTGTATCAACGGTTCAGGCTGGTGGTGGTGGTGTAATGGTGTGGGGGATATTTTCTTGGCACACTTTGGGCCCCTTAGTACCGATTGAGCATCGTGTCAACGCCACAGCCTACCTGAGTATTGTTGCTGACCATGTCCATCCCTTTATGACCACAGTGTTCCCATCTTCTGATGGCTACTTCCAGCAGGATAACGCGCCATGTCATAAAGCTCGAATCATCTCAAACTGGTTTCTTGAACATGACAATGAGTTCACTGTACTCAAATGGCCTCCACAGTCACCAGATCTCAATCCAATAGAGCACCTTTGGGATGTGGTGGACCGGGAGATTCGCATCATGGATGTGCAGCCGACAAATCTGCAGCAACTGCGTGATGCTATCATGTCAATATGGACCAAACTCTCTGAGGAATGTTTCTAGTACCTTGTTGAATCTATGCCACGAAGGATTAAGGCAGTTCTGAAGGCAAAAGGGGGTCCAACCCGGTACTAGCAAGGTGTACCTAATAAAGTGGCCAGTGAGTGTGTGTATATATATATATATATATATATATACTATAGATAGATATATAGCGTTTTTTTTTCCGAAATCATCAATGGTGTTGTAAGCGCTCAACTAATGAGGAGCGGAATATCAACACGGATACAGGGAAAAAAGTTTTAATGTATTGCAGTACAGGCCTGTTTCGTGCTGAGTGTGAGACACATGAAACAGGTCTGTACTGCAATGCATTAAAACTTTTTTCCTGTATCCATGTTGATATATATACACCCCCCCCAAATTGTTCAGCCCTAACACACATACATACATACAGATATACTTAAACTCATGAATAAACATAAGAACAAGAGGGCCAAAAACAAATCCCTAAGCTGCTACTCCAAAACAGGATGACAGTACCACTTTAAAGATACAGAGATAGTACTAGACTAAAGGTTGGAGCAGCTTTAATTTCATAAGCAGTGGAGAAACAACGATTTTTCTTTTTATAATGGCAGTCTCTGGTCTATCTTCAGCTATAGAGACACGTCATTTTAAAGACTTTAAAAGACATGATTTTTAGTAATTTCTCCATAGACAGTCAATGCTTGGCCTACAAATGTTTATTGCCTCCTGTAGCCAAATTCATCATAGGTCCATATCAGTGGAAAAACATGGTTTTGCAGCTATCTGGGTGGTTTGGTTTGGTTGTTTCTGGGCATATCAAACCTTTAACTTTATTATGTTTTTTTTAATGCACAGTTATTATCTCCAACAAACAGAAACAGGTTAATGTTTTCTTCAGGTCAAATTCATGATGTTTGTTTGCGCACTAATTTTGATATAGATCATTGATTAGATTTGTTTTGTCCCATCAGTCATACACTACATGGCCAAAAGTATAAGGACACCAGAGAATCGCACCCATATGTATTTGTTGAACATCTCATTCCAAAACTATGGGCATTAAAATGGAGTTGGTCCCCCCTTTGCTGCTATTAACAGCTTCCACTTGTCTGGGAAGGCTCTCCACTAGATTTTTGAGCATGGCTGTGGAAATTTGCTCCCATTCAGCCACAAGGAGCATTAGTGAGGTCAGACACTGATGTTGGGGAGAAGGCCTGGCTCACAGTCAGTGTTCCAATTCATTTCAAAGGTGCTGGATGGGGTTGAGGTCAGGGCTCTGCAAGTCAGTCAAGTTCTTCCACACCAGACTTGGCAAACCATGTCTTTATGGACCTCACTATATGCGTGGGGGTATAGTCATGCAGAAACAGGATAGGGCCTGCCCCAAACTGTTGCCACAAAGTTGGAAGCACACAATTATGAATGTCATTGTATGCTGTGGCATTAAGATTTCCATTCACTGGAACTAAGGGGCTAAGGCCAAACCATGAAAACAGCCCCAGACCATTATTCCTCCTCCCCCAAACTTTACAGTTGGCACTATGCATTCGGGCAGGTAAAGTTCTCCTGGCTTCCACCAAACCCAGGTTGGTCCATCAGACTGCCCGAAGTGTGATTCATCACTCCAGTGAAGGCTTCCAGAGTCCAATGGCAGTGTGCTTTACATCACTCTAGCCGACTCTTGGCA
The DNA here is from genome assembly GCF_029633865.1 of Lampris incognitus. Taxonomy (NCBI): domain Eukaryota; kingdom Metazoa; phylum Chordata; class Actinopteri; order Lampriformes; family Lampridae; genus Lampris; species Lampris incognitus. The sequence goes on along the minus strand of NC_079224.1, from coordinate 35,821,409 downwards.
TTGCGCATGGCTATCTTGGGCTTGTGTGTGGCTACTTGGCCATGGAAACCCATTTCATGAAGCTCCTGACAAACAGTTCTTGTGCTTTCGGAGGCAGTTTGTAAGTTGGTAGTGAGTGTTGAACCAGGGATGGAACGATTTTTACGTGCTACACTTCATCACTTGGCCATCCTGTTATGTGAACTTGTGTGTCTTGTTGCTTCACGGCTGAGCTGCTGTTGCTCCGAGACATTTTCACTTCCCAATAACAGACTTGCAGTTGACCGGAGCAGATCTAGCAGGGCAGAAGTTTGACCATTTGACTTGTTGGAAAGGTGGCGTCCTATGACAGAGCGAGATTTTTATGCATCTGCCAGCAATGGATGTGGTGGAAATAGCCAAATCCACTGATAATAAAGGGTTTTCCACATACTTTTGGCCATATAGTGTCGTTCCTCCTGATACCACACCATGGTATCAGTTTGTCCAATATGTCCAGGGCTCTTGTATTTTAGCAGTTAATTGTTTACATTATGCAGTTATCCAAAGTGGGTTAATTACAAATAGAACAAGCTCGGGCCGTCCCGGTGGCTCACCTGATAGACCACGTACCATACAAGGCTGAGCTCTTACCGCAGCGGCCTGGGTTCGAATCCGGCCCGGGCCCTTTGCTGCATGTCATCCCCTCTCTCTCCCCTGCCCTTCCTCTCTCTCTCTACTGTCACTGTTAAAATAAAAGCAGAAAATGCCAGAAAAAAATAATCTTAAAAGAACAAAAAACAAATATAACTAGCTCATCCACAGCTAATGTCTGTAATTGTGTGGTATTGGGGTGTCAATTTACCTTAATAAGCTAAGCTACATTTTAGCTATTGTTTCCTAGCTTGTCGGCAATTGTGGAACCCCACCAGACATCTCTGCATTGTCAAATTAATATTTATCTCTAATGATACAGCTGTGTACCAAGATCATTTTTTTTAGAAATGATGTGCTGTTGCAATTTCATATCTTTCTTATTAAGACATGATAGATGCTAAGTTTTTAACAAGAGGATCCATCTACTCTCACACTGTTGAAGTCAATAATGTGTCTTCTTTTCTGTCTGTATTTTACACACTCTAGCTAGCCCAAACTGCTGACTTAACTCCTGCCCTTACAATGACCCACTATTTATCTTCATATGCAGGGAAATCTGCTGGCAGGACTAGGTCTGATGATGTAACATGCTGCAATACATCCAGTCCCATTAGCAAGAGATCAAGGATCAAGGCTTACATCAGCATGTGTATCTTGATATTTACCTCTCAAAATATTCCTGGTAGTAGCACTGAGGATATGGACTATAACATTTGGTTTTAAAAAAAAAAACTCAGTTGAAGCACTCTATCCTTAAGTCACCCACTAAATGAAATCTTTTCTTGCAGTGATTCAAGCACAATGACTTCGGTATTGTGGTGTTTGGCCTTGCTTGGATGGTGTGTGTTCAGTGTATATTTAGATGTTTAGTCCGTTTTCTAACTAATGCACCTGGTGAGACTTGTCTTTTTTTTCTTTCTTTTTTTTTTTTGCTCTCTCAAGCCAAGTACAAATTCATGTTATCAAAACTCTTTGTCCTTTGCTGCTCAGGAAGTGCAGATGGTAGGAGGGGGGGACCTTGAAATGGAGCCTCCAACCAGCAGCAGTACAGAAACAAAAATGCTTCTTACCCTCAACCATGGTAAGAAATACCCACGAGGGCATAAGTTCAAATCTGTCCATGAATGAATGAATGAATGAAGATTTATTTCAAACATGTAAATAAGCAGGATATCACATACAGATAAGCCATTGCCAATAATCTTAAGTGATCAACAAATCCACACATCAAACTTGGCAAACAAATCTCCGTATCCATCAGATTATTTGCTACATGTTGGAAAAGGAATAGGAGGAAGTATACACTTATTTTTACTACCCCTTCTCACCTACTTGTTTTTTGTTTTTTGGGGGGGGGGGGTTTTGGGATCCCCCCCCCAACTTTTCTCCCCAATTGTATTCGGCCAATTACCCCACCCTTCCGAGCCCCTGCTCCACTCCCTCTGCCGATCCGGGGAGGGCTGCAAACTACCACATGCCTCCTCCGAATACATGTGGAGTCGCCAGCCGCTTCTTTTCACCTGATCGTGAGGAGTTTATCTTATGTCGGTGGACTATATATCTTATGTAGAAGGCGGGCTCTGAAAGGGATTGGAGACTGCAAGGTGGTGACAGGGGAGAACGTAACTAGGCAGTATCGGATGGTGGTCTACAGGATGACTTTGGAGACCAAGAAGAGGAAGCGAGTGAGGGCAGAGCCAAAGATCAAATGGTCAAAGTTGAAGAATGAAGGCTGTTGTGTGGAGTTCAGGGAGGAGTTAAGACAGGCACTGGATGAAGAGTTGCCAGATGGCTGGGCAAGCACTGCAGAAATAGTGAGGGAGATAGCTAGGAAGGAACTTGGTGTGTCATCATGACAGAGGAAGGAAGACAAGGAGACTTGGTGGTGGAATGAGGAAATACAACAAAGTATACAGAGGAAGAGGTTGGCGAAGAAGAAGTGGGATAGTCACGAGAGATAAAGAAAGACAGGAGTACAAGAAGATACAGGATAAAGCGAAGAGAGATGTGTTGCATGATGTCGGGCTAGTGAATCAGGAAGTACGGTGGATTAGCAAGGAGGAAGTGAGGGCAGCTATGAAGAGGATGAAGAGTGGAAAGGCAGATGGTCCTGATGACATACCTGTGGAGGCATGGAGATGTTTAGGAGAGATGGCAGTGGAGGTTTTAACTAGATTGTTTAACACAATCTTGGAAAGTGAGAGGATGCCTGAGGAGTGGAGAAGAAGCATGCTGGTACCAGTTTTCAAGAATAAGGACAATGTGCAGAACTGTAGCAACTACAGTTATAAAATTGATCAGCCACAGCATGAAGATATGGGAAAGAGTAATAGAAGCTAGGTTAAGAGGAGAGGTGACGATTAGCGAGCAGCAGTATGGTTTCATGCCACAAAAGAGCACTACAGATGCCATGTTTGCTTTGAGAAGGCCAGAGAAGGCCAGAGGGAGTTGCATTGTGTCTTTGTGGATTTAGAGAAAGCATATGACAGGGTGCCGAGAGAGGAGGTGTGGTATTGTATGAGGAAGTCAGGAGTTGCAGAGAAGTATGTAGGAGTGGTACAGGATATGTATGAGGGAAGTGTGACAATGGTGAGGTGTGCAGTTGGAATGACAGATGGGTTCAAGATGGAGGTGGGATTACATCAAGGATCGGCTCTGAGCCCTTTCTTGTTTGCAATGGTCATGGACAGGTTGACGGACGAGATCAGGCAGGAGTCTCCGTGGACTATGATGTTTGCGGATGACATTGTGATCTGTAGCGAGAGTAGGGTGCAGGTTGAGGAGACCCTGGAGAGGTGGCGGTATGCACTGGAGAGAAGAGGAATGAAAGTCAGTAGGAGCAAGATGGAATACCTATGCGTGAATGAGAGGAAGGACAGTGGAATGGTGAGTATGCAAGGAGTAGAGGTGACGTCGGCGTATGAGTTTAAATACTAGGGTCAACTATCCAAAATAATGGGGAGTGCAGAACAGAGAGTGCAGGCAGGGTGGAGTGGGTGGAGAAGAGTGTCAGGAGTGATTTGTGACAAAAGGATATCAGCAAGAGTTAAAGGGAAGGTTTACAAGATGGTTGTGGGACCAGCTATGTTATATGGTTTGGAGACAGTGGCACTGATGAAAAGACAGGAGGTGGAGCTGGAGGTGGCAGAGTTTAAGATGCTAAGATTTTCATTGGGAGTGATGAGGAAGGACAAGATTAGGAATGATTATATTAGAGGGTCAGCTCAGGTTGGACGGTTTGGAGACAAAGCAAGAGAGGCAAGATTGAGATAGCTTGGACATGTGTGGAGGAGAGATGCTGGGTATATTGGGAGAAGGATGCTGAATATGGAGCGGCCAGTGAAGAGGAAAAGAGGAGTTTTATGGATGTGGTGAAGGGGGGCATACAGGTGGCTGGTGTGACAAGAGGAAGATGCAGAGGACAGGAAGAATTGGAAACGGTTGATCCGCTATGGTGATCCCTAACGGGAGCAGCCGAAAATAGTAGTAGTAGTAGCAGTGAGGAGTTTCACCAGGGGGACATAGCACGTGGGATGATCGTGCTATTCCCCCCAGTTCCCCCTCCCCCCTGAACAGGTGCCCCGACCAACCAGCGGAGGAGCTAGTGCAGCGACCAAGACACATAGCCATGTGCGGCTTCCCATCCGCCGACACGGCCAATTGTGTCTGTAGGGACACCCGACCAAGCCAGAGGTAACACGGGGATTCGAACCGACGATCCCTGGGTTGGTAGGCAACGGAATAGACCGCTACACTACCCGGATGCCCAAACACATAATTTCTTGAAGTTTAATTTCCCTCTCAAATTATATTCCCCTTCTCTATCGGAGAATATTTTTTGTGTATTACTCGGTAGTAAATTGTTTGTTACTTTGAACATTATTTGTGCTGTGTTAAATTCTGTTAAATCCCTGAACTTCGGGGCACTTGACTTTAAAAAAAGCTTGTTGGTGTGTTCATGATATCTTACATTATAGCTATCCTTATGGCTCTTTTTTGTAGTATACATAATAGTTGTAGGTTGGTTTTGTAGGTGTTACCCCATACCGCCACACAGTAGATCAGATATGGTAAAATGGATGAACAATACAGAGTGTGCAATGATTTATGATCCAGAATGTTTCTTGCTAAGCAAGAAGCACGAAGGTCCTGGGTTTGAGCCCCGGGATAGTCCAACCTTGGGGGTTGTCCCTGGCCGTCCTGTGTGTGGAGTTTGCATGTTCTCCCCGTGTCTGCCTGGGTTTCCTCCGGGTGCACCGGTTTCCTCCCACAGTCCAAAGACACAAAGACAAGTAGGTCAGCTGAATCGGCCGTACTAAATTGTCCCTGGTGTGTGTGTGCGCGCATGCCCTGTGATGGTCTGGTGGCCTATCCAGGGTGTTTTCCTGCCGCCCAATGAGTAGTGAGATAGGCTCCAGCATCCCCATGACCCCGAGTAAGGATAAGCAGTTTGGATAATGGATGAATGTGACTTGCTTTTCCTGTGGCTGCAATGCTCCTTGCCAGCTTTGCTCGCACATACAGTGCATCCGGAAAGTATTCACACCCCTTCACTTTCCCCACATTTTGTCATGTTACAGCCTTATTCCAAAATGGATTAAATTTCTTTTTTTCTCATCAATCTACATACAACAAACAAAGCGAAAAAGGTGTCGTAGAATTTTTTGCAAATTTATAAAAAATAAAATTGAAATATTGCATGTACATAAGTATTCACACCCTTTACTCAGTACTTGGTTGAGGCACCCTTGGCAGTGATTACAGCCTCAAGTCTTCTTGGGTATGAAGCTACAAGCTTGGCACACCTATATTTGGGGTATTTCTCCCATTCTTCTCTGCAGATCCTCTCGAGCTCTGTAAGGTTAGATGGGGAGCGTTGCTGCACAGCTGTTTTCAGGTCTTTCCAGAGATGTTCAATGGGGTTCAAGTCTGGGCTCTGGCTGGGCCACTCAAGGACATTCACAGACTTGTCCCGAAGCAACTCCTTCGTTGTCTTGGCTGTGTGCTTAGGGTCATTGTCGTGTTGAAAGGTAAACCTTCGCCCCAGTCTGAGGCACTGAGTGCTCTGGAGCAGGTTTTCATCAAGGATCTCTCTGTACTTTGCTCCATTCATCTTTCCCTCAATCCTGACTAGTCTCCTAGTTCCTGCCGCTGAAGAACATCCCCACAGCATGATGCCGCCACCACCATGCTTCACTGTAGGAATGGTATTAGCAAGGTGATGAGAGGTGCCTGGTTTCCTCCAGACGTGACGTTTGGCATCCAGGCCAAAGAGTTCAATCTTGGTTTCATCAGACCAGAGAATCTTGTTTCTCATGGTCTGAGTCCTTTAGGTGCTTTCTGGCAAACTCCAAGCGGGCTGTCATGTGCCTTTTACTGAGCAGAGGCGTCTGTCTGGCCACTCTACCATAAAGACCTGATTGGTGGAGTGCTGCAGAGATGGTTGTCCTTCTGGAAGGTTCTCCCATCTCCACAGAGGAACGCTGGAGCTCTGTCAGAGTAACCATCGGGTTCTTGGTCACCTCCCTGACCAAGGCCCTTCTCCCCCGATTGCTCAGTTTGGCTGGGCGGCCAGCTCTAGGAAGAGTCCTGGTGGATCCAAACTTCTTCCATTTACGAATGATGGAGAACACTGTGCTCTTCGGGACCTTCAAAGCTGTAGAAATTTTTTTGTGCCCTTCCCCAGATCTGTGCCTCAATACAATCCTGTCTCGGAGGTCCACAGACAATTCCTTTGACTTCATGGCTTGGTTTCTGCTCTGACATGCACTGTCAACAGTGGGACCTTATATAGACAGGTGTGTGCCTTTCCAAATCATGTCCAATCAATTGAAATTACTAGAGGTGGACTCCAATCAAGATGTAGAAACATCTCAAGGATGATCAGTGGAAACAGGATGAACCTGAGCTCAATTTTGAGTGTCATAGCAAAGGGTGTGAATACTTATGTCCATACAATATTTCAGTTTTTTATTTTTAATTAATTTGTAAAAATTTCTACAAAACCTTTTTCACTTTGTCATTATGGGGTATTGTGTGTAGATTGATGAGGAAAAAAAAGGAATGTAATCCATTTTGGAATAAGGCTGTAACATAACAAAATGTGGGGAAAGTAAAGGGTTGTGTGAATACTTTCCAGATGCACTGTATCTTATGTGAGGTTTCCAGCAGATTTTGTGGTCTAGTATCACACCTAGGAATTTATTCAAATACTCTTTCTAGTTGGACATTGTCAATCAGTACTTTTACTTTGGTGTTTATTTTATAATTTCCAAAGAACATAAACTTTTTGTCCAGATTTAAGGATAATTTGTTTTTGTCAAACAACCGTTTTAATGTCCACGAGTTTCAATATTAAAATGTATTGACTGATAATCTGTTGGAAACTGCAACACATCACCAAACAGCAGTTTGAAAGTTTATACAAGTGAAAAAAGCAGAGGAATGACAACTGAACAAGAAAAAAAGGGGTCTGTCTTTATTATAGAAAATGATGAGACCCAGACATTTATGTGTTTGTAAGCTAAAGGTGAATAACGCTGTATCTATCATCTTCCATCTCTGCAGATCAAAGATTAAAATCTCAGGATGGTTTCCCTATGGAGCAGGACCCTCTCGCAACTGAACCAAAAGACGCACAGGGGTTTGCTGCTGATGCCCAAGTTCTGCCTATTTTTTCATCGGTCCAGAAAACCGAGCCTCCAGGTTCAGAGCTGGAACACGTAGGAAGGCCAGTCCAGGTGGAGCCTCAGCAGGCTAACATTAGTACCGCCGAGAACACCGCTTATAGCCCATCCTCCTCAGATGAAGCCGTGGCTTCTCTACAGCTCAGGGTGTGGGAGAGGATTGATCCTGTGAAAGAAAATAATAACCCTCTCCAGTTAAAGCTCAAACTGGCCCCTTTAGAGCAGGAAGTCATGAGACCCTGTTCGGTCCAGTTGGTGGATCTGTTGGCGGTGTCCAACTCCGGATACGCAAACAACCCCATAGATTTTTTTAGCGGCCGTGATGCTAACGGCAAAACGGGTTTGCCCGTGCCTAGAGAGCTGCGGCGCCATCAGGGCCTCCACACTGGCCATCGACTGTGCTGCTTCACCCGGTGTGAAAATGACATCTGGCGGCTTCAGAGCATTGTGACCCACTCGCGTGACGGGTATGCCTGCAACTCTTGTGACAAGAAGTTCAAGCGAAGAAAAATTCTCCGGCGGCACGAGCGCTTCCATACGGGGGAAAAGCCATACTCTTGTTCCCAGTGTTCAAAGGCGTTTGCCTTGAGGAAGAGTCTACGCCGCCATGAGAGGTTCCATACGGGGGAGAGGCCGCACAGCTGCCCTCATTGTGGCAAAAGCTTCCGACTACGAGACAATCTTAAAGCCCATCTGAGGTTTCACACCGGAGAAAAGCCTTTTATTTGCTCTACTTGTGGGAAGAGCTTCCGAATTTCCAGAAATCTCCAAAAACACAACTTGAGCCAGTGTGGATTAATTGTTCCTTCTTTCAGGAAGATTGCTGGCTTGTAGAAATATGTTTTAAATAGCTGCTTAATAAGGTTGCACAGTTTTCTACCTCAGACGAAACAACAGAAATGCTTGTGTGAACAGTTCAGACATGAAGGGGATTTGAAGTTATGTAATGATTCAAGATTGACCTTGCTACAGATCCCTTTATCTTAAGTTGTAATTATGAAGACTCATTGCTCTCTCGGACTCTCAAGTTTAGATTTGATGGAAAAAGTAAACTGAAGGGGGCTGAATTATAGTGGTTATGGATATGTTTTTTTGGGGGGGTTCAATTCTGACTGACTACTGATCTAAGTTGATGTTTGTTTATTTTGTTTTTTTTGTTTTTTGTTTTTATTCCACTGCTGTGAATGTGGATTATAGTGTTGAATGGAACTATGCAGCTGAGTTAGCAATATGGCTACAGCATACTTTTTTTAGTTAACCATCGCTTCTAACCTCAAGAAATGTCTTGCACTTAGACAGCGAAAAATTAAAATGCATCAAAACACCACGTCTTTAAACTTTAGACACACTAACAAAATAATTACAAATGCTCTTACAGGCAGCATTGGAGGTCAACAGGCTATTGTTTGATTGTTTTTTTTAATTATTATTCTGTGACATTTTGCTTAAGTGACAGTTTGAGCTACTCTTATGCATATAAGATCTCTAGCTTCTTCTGAAATATTTAAAGTGTAATGGAAAAATACAAATTTGTACATTTGTCTCAGTACCAAGGTACCTTGTGAATTTGTTCAGTGTCACTTTTCATCCTTGTAAATACTGGTAGTTATTCAGTTGTTACCAACAGTTGTGTTACTAATCCATGGGCATTACGATATCTTGTATTTTACTGTTGGGGGCGAGTAAGAGTTTGGAAAGAAATGACTACCACCAAAGCTTTTTTTTTTCTTTTAAAGTCTTTCACTCTTTTTCTTTAAGTTTTTGTTTTTATTGGTAATCAGTACTGTAACTATTGAATGTGTGTGACTTACAAAGATATGTATCTCCGTACAACATTCCATTTATGTATTCACATTTAAAGGGGTTTGATTCTAAACAAATAAAAACTGTTTTAAAAATAGGGGTTGATAACTATTTGGTAAATTTCACTAACAAAAAAAAAAACCCCCAACAAAAACACAGAGAATATTTTGTGCCACCGGAAACTTGGGTTTTGGTTAAATTTGATTGAAGTGAAATGTTTCCAGAGCCGTTTACTCCTTTAATGCTGATTCTGAATTGAAAAAGTAAATTTTTTTTAAGTGATTAAAGATTTTTTTTTTGGTGGCACGATGAAGATCAGATGTGGGAATTTTGTTCTTTAAAATCTCTTGTTGGTTTTTATGGAGTAACTATGAATTTAATTGGGATTGAGCCGAAATGCTTCAACCACAACAATCTCCGTTTACATAGAAATCTAACCATGGTGATGCTATCTGGCACAGCTGAAAAGTTGTAAACAAATCTCAATTTAAACTTAACGTTCAACTATCACATTTATATGAATTGAAATGCATGTATTTTTAAACACATTCTAATTTTATTAACGATCTTTATGATGAAATGTCACACAAGTTATGGTCACTTCATTTCCTGTCGGACTTTTGCTTTGTATAAGTTTAAGCAACAACACACAAAGCTTTCAGGCTTGGGAATATCGGTTGTGTTTTGCTGGTGAGTAAATTGTTGGGGACTTTTCATGAAATTATATGGGACTATTTTATAACCACGTGAAAGTGAACATTTAAATATTCTTAAAGAATAAAACATTTGTTCAATCGACGAAATTAGTTTATTTACGTATCTGTCGTAATAGCTTCGCAAGAAATGGAAAACGTCAACGTCCCCATGTCTGTTTTTTTCTATGTTAGTATTTACCGTTTAATATGGCACTCTTCTTTTTTTTAAAGAACTTTATTAACAAACGTGAACAAAAATAGTATACAACAATGTCAATCAACAATAGTCACATTATTAAAGGTATACAACATTAACACATATATTATCATAAACATTAACATAAATACGCCAGGGGGATTGTATAAAGTAAAACAAATAAATTACATACTTAACTAAATATTTTGTAAATCATAAAGTGTTTATGTTTTTACAGCTTTTTTATTTTCACTATCAGATATTGATGAAATATATTGTTTGATATACGCAGACAGCTCAGGAAAATTAGGTTTCTCGCTAGAGAATTTAGCTCTGTGAATATAAAAAATTGTTAAGATAATTAGCAAATTGATTAAATAATACTGAGAATCGAGGTTCCTATCAAATTCAGTATATCCAAACGATACATTTTTCCAACTCGGGGTGAAATGAGGGTAAATATGATCAATAATCAAACGAGACAAATTACTCCACAGTTGTTTAGTGTGTGGGCAAGACCAAAATAAATGAACCAATGTTTCATTAAACAAACCACAGAGAGGTCAACGTCCCCATGTCAATGAGGTCGCGCGTTACGGTGTGACGTATTTACTTGGTGACTTTTCATGAAATTATATGGGACTGTTATAACCACTTGAAACGGATCATTTAAATATTCTTAAGGAATAAAACGTTTGTTCAATCGATGAATTTAGTTTATTTACATTTCTGTCATAATAGCTTCGCAAGTAAATAAAGACGTCAAAGTCACCATGTCAATGAGGTCGCACGTTACGGTGTGACGTATCACACCGTGCGCCTGAGTCCCGCCTGACCGGGAAGTACAACTAGTTCTATTTTCCTTTTTAATGGGTGTTTTTTGGGGGGCGGGGTTTTCTCCCCAGTTGTACTTGGCCAATTACACTACTCTTCACATCCGGCTTCCCACCCACAGACACGGCCAATTGTGTCTGTAGAGACGCCTGACCAAGCCGGAGGTAACACGGGGATAAGTACAACTAGTTCGTCTGTCGCCTGTGAGCAAAAACAACGTAAAGGGAAATCTGAGGCATATAAGGTAGTAGCACAGCTGTATCTGTATGCCCTTATGTCACTGGTCGTCGTTTTATAAGTTAAGAAAAGAGCCGGCAAAGTCTTTTGAACCGAGAGGGAACATCCGGATACATCTTCGCTGAGACTTGCTTGCCCATTCTGCCAAAATGAACATCCCGTAGAATATGCTTGTATGCAGCAAATAGGGCCTCGGGAATTACAGTCCCATTTTTTAAGGAAAATAGCAACATGTTGATAGTTCAATTTATTGTTTCATTAGGTTTGGGCTATCTACACGGTTCAGCAACCAACGCGGCAAACCGAAAGCAAGACGAGTTTCTCGGCTTCGTTTTCTTAAAGGAACACGGGGCATAGTTCTGTTAGGGAGTGAAACAACGAAGTAAGTGCTTTTCAGTTTTCTGCCCCAAGTCTTAAAGTGAGCAATGAGCCGTTTTTATCCTATTGGTTGCTCTTAACTGAACACGTCTACTCCCCAGCACAAAACAAAAAACCTTTTGGGGACAACAACATTTGGAACAGTCCTCGCCTTCGTTTCAAACCCACTCAACTCCACTCGACTTCCTGTAAACCAGATCAGACGAAGAGGATGGCCGGCGGAGAGAATAAACCCCAGCTGGAGGTGTTGCTGACATGCCCGGTGTGTCGGGACATCTTCAGGGACCCCCGTCAGCTGCCGTGCGGCCACAGCGTGTGCATGAGCTGTCTGCAGGGCTTGGCGGACCACTCCTCCGACCTGCCGTTCCGCTGCCCCGACTGCCGGGCCACTTTTGGCGGCGTCGTGAAGGTGCAGAAGAACTACGCGCTGGCCAACATCGTGGAAGAGCACAGAGAGAGCAAAGACAAGGTATCTGCTAAGACAGTCTCAGGGATGGGCAACATGATCCAGAAAGTGCCGGTATGGGTGTAGGTCTTTGTTCCAACCAAGCAGTTACACACCTGATTCTATTAGTCAACCAATAGTTTTTGCCAAGGACCTTAATTTGTAGGACTCAAGTGTGTATCTGCTTGGTTGGAACAAAGACCTGCACCCACACCAGCCCTTTCTGGATCATGTTGCCCATCCCTGTGTGTTGTCGTTTTAAAAGTCATACTAACATCACCGGCACCTTCCCTGCTCTATGGCTGTTATCAGATTAGATTTAGACAGCTACACCGATCAGCCAAAACATTAAAACAATTTGCCTAATATTGTGTAGGTCCCCCTCGTGCGGCCAAAACACCTCTGACCCATTGTGGAATGGACTCCACAAGACCCTTGAAGGTGTCCTCTGGTATCTGACACTAAAAAGTTAGCAGCAGATCCTTTAGGTCCTGTAAGTTGTGATGCAGGGCCTCCATGGATCAGACTTGTTTTTCATTTTAACACAGATGCTTGATCAGATTGAGATCTGGGGAATTTGGAGCCCAAGGAAACACCTTGAACTCTGTCATGATCCTCATACCATTCCTGAACAACTTTTACAGCATGGCAGGATGCACTATACTGCCGAAAGAGGCCACTGCCATCGGGGAATACCATTGCCATGAAGGGGGCATACCTGTTCTGCAACAATGTTTAAGTAGGTGGTACGTGTCAAAGTAACATCCACATGAATGCCAGGACCCATGGTTTCCCCAACAGAACATTGCCCGAGCACCACGCTGCCTTGGCTGGCTTGCCTTCTTCCCATAGTGCATTCTGATGCCATCTCTTACCCAGCTAAGCAATGTACACATACCTGGCTATCCACGTGATCTAAAAGAAAATGCGATTCATAGACCAGGCCACCCTCTTCCATTGTGCCATGGTCAAGTTCTGACACTCACGTGCCCATTGTAGGCGCTTTCAGTGGTGGACAGGGGTCATCATGGGCACTCTGACTGGTCTGCGGCTATGCAGTAAGCTATGATGCACCGTTTGTTCTAACATCTGTCTGTCATAGCCAGCATTAACTTTTTCAGCAAATTGAGCTACAGTAGCGCTTCTGTTGGATCGGACCAGACAGGCTAGCCTTCGCACCCCACGCACATTAATGAGCCTTGGGCTTCCATGACCCTGTTGCCAGTTCACGGTTTGTCCTTCACTGGAGCACTTTTGGTAGGTACTGACCACTGTATACCGAGAACACCCCACAAGACCTGCCGTTTTGGAGGTGCTCTGACCCAGTCATCTAGCTATCACAATTTGGTCCTTGTCAAAGTCGCTCAGATTTTTACGTTTGCCCATTTTTCCTGCTTCCAACATATCAACTTCAAGAACAGACTGTTGACTTGCTGCCTAATATATGCCACCCCTTGACAGGTGCCATTGTAACGACATAATCAGTGTTATTCACTTCACCTGTCAGTGGTTTTAATGTTTTGGCTGATCGGTGTATTCATTTGGCAGAACCTTTTATCCAAAGTGACTTAGAAATTCATGTGTCGCTAACTGGCATCATAGAGTGCTACACAGTAACCATGTCATATGATTGCAACTATTCCCCAACCCTATGTGAATAGTACACATGGCCATCGAAACTCTTGTTAATGGTTCTATGGTTGCTAACCACTTTTTTTTTCTGCACAATTTCAACTGGTCGTTAGTTTCATTCGTTATACATCTGTCGCTCTCTTACAATGCTGTGATTGCAACAATCCCTAATCTTCTGTGAATAGTACACATGATCAATGGTCACACCCATATTTGCATATGAAACCAGTCGTTGGTTTCAGTCGTTAGGCACTGTATTGTACTGTATTGTTTATAAGGGTGGGGATACCTGCAGTCAGTTTGGCTGAAGATGTCACTTAGTTGAGTGATGAAATGAATCTGTCAATAAACGTTGTATCCAGATGAACGGATTCAACCTTCTTTGATTTTTTTACCTGGAATATTGAGCATGCATCAAGACATGTCATAGTAGTATTTTATGTAGTAGTAGTAGTAGTAGTAGTACATTTGATACATATTGCAGTGAGCATTAACTAGAGTTTCAATGGCAATGTGTACTATTCACAAGAGTATTTGGAAATGTTTGCAATTACAGCATTGTAAGGGCCTGGATATACTCCAGAGCGGACGCGTATGGTTCAGGGATGGTCGTTCCCTCTTCACATAGATGGCCTCTTTGACTCCCTGTTCAAACCAGCGTTCCTCCCTATCAAGGATGTGCACATTCTCATCCTTGAAAGAGTGGCCACTGGCCTGTAGATGGTGTAGACTGTGGAGTCTTGGCCTGACGCGTTAGCTATCCTGTGTTGTGCCATCCTCTTGGCCAGTGTCTGTTTGGTTTCCCCGATGTATAATTCACAGCAATCATCCTGGCACATAATGGCGTACACTATATTGCTCTGTTGGTGCCAGGGGACCCAATCCTTGGGGTGGACCAATTTCTGGTGCAGTGTGTTTTGGAGTTTGAAAGCAACTGAGATGACATGTTTGGAAAATGCGTCTCAACAGTTCCGACACGCCCGCCGCATGTGGAATCACCGCTGGTTTACACTTAGGCAGCTGTTGTCCTTCCCCTCTCTTCAATTGGCTGGTGCACTGTTGGGCGTCTTCCTGGCTTTGACAAATGCCCAGTTAAGATAACCACACTTAACCAAGGCCTGTTTAATGTGGGATTTCTCCCCTTCCCTGGCCACTGTGAATTAATGTATGAATGAATGCCTTTATTTGTCATTGCACAGCTGTACAACGAAATTAAGTGCAACTCCCCAGTGGTACAAAATAAAAAAATAAAATATATACAAATAGTCAAAATACAAATAGACACACATTTGCAGCACAATCAACATATAATGTATGCATAAGTGTAAAAATAAGTGTAATATGTATTACACTAGATAAATAGTCTGTGTATTGCACTAACCCGAGTCAGCATATTTTTTGCGCATGCCAGATGTACAGATGTTATTGCACAGTTTCAGGATATTATTGCAACCTTTGAGCTGGTTAACAGAGTTCAGTTCTTTAGGTAGAAACTGTTCAAAAGTCTGGAAGTATGGGTCTTGAAAGACCTGTAATGCCTCCCAGAAGGCTGAAATGAGTCCTTGATGGTGTTTGTGGTCTGACGTAGGCAGTGGGATCTGTATATGTCCTCAAGTGAAGGTAGCTGTGTGCCAGTGGTTTTCTGTGCTGACTTAGTCACTCTCTGCAGAGCTTTCTTATCAGCCACAGTGCAACTGGCATACCACACCAAGATGCCATAGGTGAGTATACTGTCTATAGAGCAGTGATGGAAGGACACCCGCAGCGGCTGGGACAAATTAGCGCTCCTCAGTGTCCTTTGAAAGTAAAGCCGCTGCTGTGCCTTCTTCACTAAGGAAGTTGTATTGACAGTCCATGTGAGGTCCTGGGAGATGTGTGTGCCAAGGATTTCGAAGCTGGTCACCCTCTCCACCATGTCTCCGCCGATGTATAAGGGAGCAGGTTCCTCTTACTTTGTTTTGGAGGTGTTGAATGCCAAGTTGTTGCTGGAGCACCATACTGACAGTTTGTGGATGTCATCCCTGTAGGCAGACTCATTGCCATTCTGTATATGTCCCACCGCAGTAATGCCATCTGCAAATTTTACTATGGTATTTGTATTGTGGGTTGGTGTGCAGTCATGTGTCATCTGTGTTGGTGGGGACGTTGTCAGCTTGGTGGTACAGCATCCTGATGACTCCTAGTCTGTGCTTCAGTGGATGATGAGAGTCAAACCCTAAGTACTGACCAGTATGTGTTGGTTTACTGTAAACATCAACGATAAATTGTCCCCCATCACCAATTGCAGTTTACAAGGGTGGGTATACCTGCAGTCAGTTGAGACTGAAGCAGTCACTTAGATGAGTGATGAAACGTTTCTCTCTCAGCAAACGTTGTGTCCAGATTTGAATTTCTTACATGGATTATTGAGCATGCATAAAGACATTTGATACATAGTAATCATATCATAGAACTACTAGATGAAGTAGCAGTAATGCATTTGCTACATAATATACTAGCACTTGCAGTAGTACATTTGATACATAGTAATTATATCATAATAGTACTGTATGAAGCCATAGATGTAGCCCAATACATTTGCGCTATGGTAATCATATCATAGTACTATAAGAAGTAGTAGCAGTGCAATTGCTACATAGTAAACATATCATTATAGTATTAAATGAAGTCATTGTAGAAGTACTACATTCGCTCAAAAGTAATTGTATCATAATAGTACTATTTGTAGTAGTTGAACATCTGCTCAATGCTAATCACATCATAGTAGTACTAGATGACATTATAGTAGTGCATTTGCTACATAATAATATAGTAGTGCATTTGCTACATAATAATGATATCATAGTAGTGCTATATATGGGCAGCACGGTGGCCCAGCGGTTAGCACTGTTGCCTCACACCAAAAAGGTGCTGGGTTCGAACCCCAGGCCGTCTCAGGTCCTTTCTGTGTTGAGTTTGCATGTTCTCCCCGTCTTTGCGTGGGTTTCCTCCGGGTGCTCCGGTTTCCTACCACCATCAAAAAGACATGCATGTTTGGGTTAATAATCCTGTCTGTGTCCTTGACCAAGCCAATGGAAAGAAGAACTGGAGTTGGTCCCTGGGCACTGCAGCGCCCCACTGCGCCTATACAATAGGATGTGTTAAATGCAGAGAACAAATTCATTGTAAAAATACAATTCGTTGTGAGAATACAATGTTGAATAAAGTGGCTTTCATTCTTTCATATGCAGTAGCGGTAGTCCATTTGCTACATATTGATCATATCATAATAGTACTGTATTAAGCAGTAGAAGTGCACGATCTGATATCACCGTGTTGGTGTTGCTCCCACGACATAATTAATGTTGCTCCAGGACCATCGTTGCAGTGGGACCAATCATGTTGTTGTGATGCCATGCCTTTGCTATACATGGAAAAAGAATGAAAAAATGCCAAAGCTAATCCAACAATGTAACCTCAACCTTACCCTAACCTTAATCTAACACTTACCTTACCCTAATCTTAACCGATAGCTAACCCACAACCTAATCTCATAACCGTTTTTTCCCCCAAGTCACAAAAGCATGACAGCACATTAACGTGATTGGTCAGTTGCAATGATGGTTCTGGAGCAATATAAATTATGTCATAGGAACAACACCAACATGGCAATATCAGATACACCAGTAGAAGTACATTTGGTCAATAGTTATTATATTATAGTAGTACTTTATGAAATAGTAGCTGTACATTTACCCGATATTAATCACATCATAGTAGTACTGTATGACGTAGCAGCAGTAGTACATTTCCTATATAGTTATCAAATCATAGCCAAGAGTGCGTGTCACGTCAAGTGCATTAGTGTGCGTATGCCTTAGATAACAAGAGGTGGTGAGTAGGAGAATCAAAGTAAAAAGTATATTTCCATTAGCACATATCAATAAAACAAGACACTTCATTGTCACAAGAGCACATAATAAAGTGCAGGTAGAAGGAGGAAACAATAGTTGACACATAATAATGATATTTAAGTAAGTGAGGGCACAATAGTAATAGCCGACACCCAAGGCATTATTATATGATTCATATCCGCTGCTAAGAGCCACCAGTGACCATTTAGGATTAAAGTACATAGCCTTGAAAGAGGAAAGTTCAGATAAAAAAAAATCTTAAGTTATTTTCCAGGGAAGACAACCAACTAAGTTATACAGACATGCACCTTTAAGGCTTGACTCCTTTCAATATTTTGACTCTCCCACATTTTTTGAGTTAAAATATTGAAAAGTTTTATTGTTGTTATATTCTACATGCATGTATTTCCAAAGCTTTCGTTCAAATAGCATATTAGATTATCCAGGGATGCATCTTGAACTTGCAAAGATGATTAATATCAAAAGGATGGTTTCACGAATTAGATATGAAGTTCAAATAAAAAAGGTGAATTTTTTTTTCTTTTTTACTGAATGTTTTCAGAATTAACTGATATTGCCTTTGAGTGAGATTACATTCAATAAGCATCAGACCTAACCAGCCTTTCCATTGACAGCGGGCCCAGCAAACAGTGGAGGTGTACTGTGACTGCTGCCCAGAGAGAAAGGCGCTGGCGGTGAAAACATGTCTGAAGTGCGAGGTGTCGATGTGCAGGGAACATGTCATGGACCACCTGGAGCGGGCGGTGTACACGGGCCACCCGCTGGTCCAGCCACTGGGCGACCTGCAGCAGAGGAAGTGTCCACAGCATGAGGACGAGGTGCTGAAATACTACTGCAATGTGTCCAGACGCTACCTGTGTAACATGTGTGCCCTGGAGAAGAAACAAACCAACGTGGCCGTGGAGGCATCCGGTGTCCTGGGAAGGAAGCTGACGGTGAGTCAAGAACACTTCTCTTTATCAAACACAGCTATCGTATTACTAAGTGCATCTAAATGTTCATCTTAATTTACACTAGTTCTCAATTGACTGTTGAATCAGTGGCTCACAGCCGGAAGGGTAGAGAAGGTAGGAGTCAAGTCAACTCAATTTAATCTTATTTGTATAGCCCAATATTACAAATTTGCCTCAGTGGGTTTTACAGCAATACAACATCCTGTCCTTAGACCCTCACATCAGATAAGGAACAACTCCCTAAAAAGCCCCTAACAGGGAGGAAAAAATAGGAAGAAACTTCAGGGAGAGCAACACAGGAGGGATTTCTCTCCCAAGACGGACGGATGTGCAATGGATGTTGTGTGTACACAATTTACAGAATGCAACATCGAAAGAGGATAACAGAATTATAATAGAATTATAAAATATATGAAGAATATGATGAGGAGGATGCCAAGCAGTGTCCAGATGCCACCGGAACAGCCTAGGACCTGAGCCACGTGACCACCATCACCATGTAAACCTGACAGGAGGACGGACTACATGTGCACATGGGGCAGACTCACATCACACCATTCACACACACAGAAGAAGAGAAAGGAGAAGACATCATTCAGAGAGACAGAAAAGACGTGAGAGAAGTGAACAGTTTGCAATAGTCAGTGATCTATCCTCTATAATCTCGTTGGCAGAACAGTGCTTGGTAAATTAATTGAAACAGAAACCAACCCGCCATGCAGTACAGGTCGTGAAGTACTCAATTTAAAGGCAATTATTTGTAGGTTAAAACAAAAAGATGAGTTTTAAATTTGGATTTAAAGAACTCAACAGACTCGTGATTGTCTGATGGCAGCATGCAGGTTATTCCACAAGAACGGGGCTTGATAGGAAAAGGCCCTGCCACCAGCTGACTTCTTCTTAACTTTGCGTACACACAGGAGCCCTGTATTTTGAAAGTGGAGAGCTCGAGATGGAATGTACTGTTAAGGAGATCAGACAGCGATGATGAGGCAAGCCCATTTAGGATTTTATAAGTCAGCAGAATTATGAAGTCTCATCTAACATGCATAGGAAGTCAATGAAGGGAGGCAAGAATTGGTGTAATATGGACAAATTTTCTAGTTTTTTTTAGGATTCTACCTGCAGGATTCTGAACCATCTGAAGACTTTTAGTACTAGCATCTATAATCAAGACTGGATTAAACAAATGCATGTATTAGAGTCTCTGCATCAGCCATGGACAGGAAAGACCAAATTTTAGCTATGTTACCTAAGTTAAAAAAGGCAGTCTTGGTGATTTCTTTAATGTGTTTATCAAAGGAAAGGCTGTGGCTGCTACATTTTGTGAAATAACACAGTTGTCGATTGTTATTGTTACTTGATCAAGTTGGTGTCTGTGTCTAGCAGGGCCAATGACCAGCATCTCAGTTTTATCTGAATTTAAAAGCAGGAAATTTAGTGACATCCAATTTCTCACAGCAGCCAAGCAGGCCTCTAGATTAGTCATGTGAGGACGATCATCAGCCCGTATAGGTACATACAGCTGAGTATCATCCACATAGCAATGGAAATTTATTCCATGACTGCGTATAATTTGACAAGAGGTGAAATATAAAGAGAGAAAAGTAGAGGGTGAAGAACTGAGCCCTGAGGTATGCCGTATTTAATGTCAGAGAATTTTGATGTAATAATATTATAGCATACACATTGTGTTCTTCCAGGTAAGTAGGACTTAAGCCAAGTGAGACATAAGACAGAGACACCAAAATTACAGTTTATTCTGTCTAATAGTATATAGTGATCAATGGTGTCAAAGGAGGAGTTTGTTTTCTTTGTGATTGATATGGCCAGGAAATCGCCGTATCTGATTGATATGTACCTGGTGTGAAAACAGGTTTTCTGGTCCCTGAGAATGATACATGCTTCTTAAACTCTATTGGGGTGGCCAGCACCTTACCACTCACACAGATATACCCAAAAAACCCAAGCATGCATTCACATTTTTAATATATAGCATCAAATAAAGACGGGACTTGTTTAAAATTGTGTTTGTGGTGTGTGTGTGTGTGTGTGTGTGTGTGTGTGTGTGTGTGTGTGTGTGTGCGTGTGTGCGTGTGAAACAGGAGTTAATAGAAGAGCGCTTCAAATCCCTTGAGGGAAAAATGAAGGAATCCAAAGACTCCATCAAAAAACTGCAAGAGGCCATCCAAAATGAAGTGAGCTCCTCATTGAAAAGTAAACAATTTTAAATAAATACAGGTTTAAGTCTGGATTTCCTTAACACACAGTAAAGTCGTCGATCTAAGATAATTCAGTTCAGATCGTATTAGCTGAGTTAATAAATGTTTGGTGTGCATTGTTGTATTGACAGAAGCAGAACGTGAACCCCAATGACTCCTATCTAAACAGTGTCACAGGAGTCCTTCTCTGTCTTTGGTTCATCGTTTTATTTTATGGTAAGGGGATGCTGGTCGGAAATATTTGGGAAAAAAGTTATTTCTATTTTGTGATAGTGCACGCCAGTGAACATGTGTGCGTTTGTGGTGGTTTGGCTCATTACTGCTCAATTTTTTCTGACATGATGACTGTTCCCCAACCAGCTTACAGCTACCATGTGGACAACCAGATTCTCAATGAAAGTCTGGCCAAACAACAAACTCGTTTATACCACATCTACTCCACCATCACAGGTATGAACTAGTAGACATTTACAAATATGATATTGTGGAATCGTCAGTGCCAAATATTTTTTCGTAACCTTGATTGCCATTTTACACTGGCACAGTGCGGAATTGGCTAGTCTTTACATTGCATTACATAGCTAAAATGGAAGGAATCTGTCTGTATGTCTGTTCTTCAGTTTTGTCGACGACTGTTCTTTCAATCGACTTCACACTTTCACCAGGTGTATTGCTGAGGACCCAAGGAAGTGCATTGTTGAGTGTGAAGTTGTTTGGGTGAGTGGTTGTCGAGAAAATTGAGGACATACGTACATACGTATAGAGACACTCCTCCCATGGCGACCGGATGAACAGCACCACTCTGCCATAGAATAGAATGGAATAGAATAGAATACACTTTATTGGCATGAAATTCACTGTCTGCATTTAACCCATCCTAGATGTGTAGCTAGGAACAGTGGGCAGCCACCGTGCAGCATCTGGGGACCAACTCCAGTTGTTTCTTCCTATTGCCTTGGTCAGGGGCACAGACAGGAGTATCAACCTTAACATACATGTCTTTTTGGACATTGCAACCGGAGGAGGGATTACACCCGAACGAGCACCGCATTAGTTTTTGTTAACATGAAGGACAATACAGTACATGCATACATGTATGTAGCCCTCACTTGCATATATGTGTTGAGAAGATCAGTGGACAATGTGAATCTAAATATAAATAACAAAAAAAATTAAATGTTTTATTCCCACACAGAAATGTTGGTTCATCATTCTCCACAACACCATGATGATGCAGGGACTGAAAGTCTTGGTAAGCAAGGTTATAATCTAAGAAAGGTTTGGGGTCAAAATTATTATTTCATTTAAATTTGACTGAAATCAGTAATCAGATTTACCTTATGTCTAAAAATGTTGAACATTGTAAATTACTATTTTTTTTATTTTTTTTACACTACACGGTCAGAAGTATGTGTACACCTGAACATCACACCCATATGTATTTATTGAACATCTCATTCCAGAACCATGGGTATTAATATTGAGTTGGTCCCTGTCGTGGCAATTTTTTAATTCCACTCATGAACATCACGCACAAGCCTAGATGCTTGATTGTGCGCCAATCAATACAGTACAGTCTCTTATAGGGCATTTATCTGTTCTTACCCTCCTTATCTCATGTCTACCAGCTCGCATCCCACCAAGGCCATTTCGCTTATTACTGTGTACAGACTTGCTACACTCTGAGTTTCCCATACATCCCTCTGCTACCAACCAACAGTTAACAATAGGCCTTTATTTGTTCACATGGAGAAGACACTTTATAATACTACCTGTGAGTGCAGCTGTTCTGACTCACTAGCTCAGGACCTCAAGGCACTTTCACACTCGACACGAATCAGAAAATAAAAGTCTTGAATCCAAAGTATCTTTCTTTCTTTTTTTTTACTACGAAATTAAACTTCAGTACAAAATTAAAAGGATGAATTCTAGGCTTTGCTACAGAAATGACATAACGTGCCGGTCAAAAGACTGTGATGCTCTCTGGTCCAATGTTTCTGTCGCTATATTTATGGGCTTACGCATTTATAGTAACTTCAGCAGCCAATCAAAATGCATCACACTAAATCTTTTCATATGTGGGCTTACATATAAAGATTTCCACTTCTCCCATTTAAACGTTCACTAAATATAAAATTATATCCAAGGTATAACACAAAATAACAAATGGCTCTAACACTACCTTTGTTCTGTTACACATGGACTTTAAGCATCTGTCTAAGCAATGTAAAATAAAATTAAACATGGTATAGGTCATACATGGTCAAAGATTAAAAGTAAGCAAACATCATATATGAATTGCTCTCACAGTCCCCCCTTTGCTGCTATAACAGCCTCCACTCTTCTGAAAAGGCTATCACCTAGATTTTGGAACATAGCTGTAGGGATTCATTCCCATTCAGCCACAAGAACATTAGTGAGGTTGGGCAATGATGCTGGGGAGAAGGCCCGGCTCACAGTCGGTGTTGCGACTCATCCCAAAGGTGCTGTATGGGGTTGAGGTCAGGGCTGTGTGCAGGCCAGTCAAGTTCTTCCACACCAAACTCTGCAAACCATTTCTTTATGGACATTGCTTTGTGTACTGGGACATTGTCATGCTGAACAAGGAAAAGACCTTCCCCAAAGTGTTGCCACAAAGTTGGAAACACACAATTCTCTAGAATGTCATATCAAAGAAGAAGAAAGCCACTCTATTTTTGTCATATGGTTACAATGAGATTTGTCTTTTGCATTTAACCCTTCCTATTGTATTGGAGCAGTGGACAGCTGCAGCACCCGGGGACCAACTCCAGTTATTTTTCCTATTGCCTTAGTCAGGGGCACAGACCAGAGTATTAACCCTAACATTCATGTCTTTTTGATTTATATGCAGTAGCATTATGATTTCCCTTCACTGGAACTAAGGGGCCTAGCCCAAACCACGAAAAACAGCCCCAGACCATTATTCCTCCACCAAACTTTACAGTTGGCACTATGCATTCGGACAGGTAGCATTCTCCTGGCATCCACCAAATCCAGATTGGTCCGTCAGACTGCCAGATAGTGAAGCGTGATTCATCGCTCCAGAGAAAATGTTTCCACTGCTCCAGAGTCTAATAGTGGTGTGCTTTACACCACTCCAACCAACCATCGGCATTGTGCATGGCTATCTTAGGCTTGTGTGTGACTGCTCGGCCATGGAGACTCATTTCATGAAGCTCCTGATGAACAGTTCTTGTGTTGGCGTTGCTTCTGGAGGCGGTTTGTAACTTGGTAGTGAGTGTTGAACCGAGGATGGAACGATTTTTACATGCTACACTTCATCACTTGGCCGTCCCGTTCTGTGGTCTTGTGTGTCCTACCACTTCACGGCTGAGCTGTTGTTGCTACGAGATGTTTCCACTTCCTAATAACAGACTTACAGTCAACCCGGGCAGAGCTAGCAGGATGGAAATTTGACCGTCTGACTTTTGGAAAGGTGATATCCTATGACAGAACCCCCTTGAAAGTCACCGAGCTCTTCAGTATGACCCATTTTACTGCCAATGTTTGTCTATAGAGATTGCATGGCTGTATGGTTGATTTTATGTATCTGCCCGCAATGGATGTGGCTGAAATAGCCAAATCCACTCATTAGAACGAGTGTCCACATACTCTTGGCCATGTAGAGTAGCTTTATCCATCTGTTCAGTTGTCTCAAAAACCGTGAGGGAGTGCTCTTGTCCTCATTAATATTCATGAGCTGACCTTTGAGTGGGAATTCATATTTTGATGATTTGGTCTAATTGGCTGTATGTAAATGAGTGTTTGATGGTATCATGATGATGAGAAAAAAGATTTGCTGAGAAAAGATAAGCTAGGGGGAGCTCTTTTAAAATGAGAATAGAAAAACTGAATTCTACATCTTATACTCATATTTTTTCATTAGAACTAGACACTACAAAATTCCTTTAGATTAAAGTCATGAGTGATGTTAGAAAACAGTGTTTCAATTTTGATCCGAGTTACACAAAGAGGAAATATTGGAATCAGAGCCAGTCAGGATTTATAAGAGTATATCTGATTACTCTGGGGACCTTGCCCATTGCAGAAGGATCATATGTGTGCATGATGGCCTAATGTAAATTTGTGTGTCTGTATCACAGGTATTCTCACACTGGACCTGGACACTGCCAGTCCTTTCCTTGGAGTCACTCCTGACTTCCAGTCAGTAGAGCGAGTGAATACTAAATTGAGTTATCCAAGCCAACAATCCCGCTTTGACGAAACCCCCCAGGTCCTCTCCACCCAGTGCTTTACAACCGGTACCCACATCTGGGAGGTGGAGGTGGAGGGATACTGGGGCATCGCTGTGTCCTACAGGAGCATACAACGTAAGCATAAAGACAACAGTTCCTTTGGAAACAATACACACTCCTGGAGCTTAACACACAATGGAGAAGGCCAACTGTACGCCTACCATAATAAAATCAAGAATGTCCTCTCCACAACTGTGGAACACAACCGGATAAAGGTGGATGTGAATATTGAAGAAGGTACCATCACTTTTATCGGGATGAGACCCACTGTTACTGAACTACATCAGTTCCAGGCTAAACTAACTGAACCGGTGTGCCTTGGTTTGGGCCTGTACAGGGTGGACCCGCCTAGCAGAGCTTCTGTTGTCAAAGTTCACTGAATGGCCCTGCCAGCTATCAAGCTTTATGACTACAAAACACTGGGCCAAAGGCTGCACTGAAGCACCCTGCATCATCTCAGCTCAACCATAAATGTTTCCTCATTGATTCCAGAAAACAGAATAATTTGAGAACCCACAGACTACCACTTACACCTGGTGTTAATATGCAGTCTCTGTCCAGATACGCTGTTAGGACATAGAGAAATGCACGTGGCACTTATTGTAATCTGACTTTAATTGGACATACCAGAGATCACTTCCGGAGGTAGTCTGGCTTGCATTGTGATCGGATCGACGCCAGGTGGAACTGTAATCTGGATAGCTTTATACACCTCGGTAAGAATGTAAAAATGTCACCCCTGCAGCCAGTACTTAAGACATAGTCCAGCTTACTGTGGAGGTTGTCATTTGTTCAGACTGCCAACCTTAGAATGAATCACTATATCATGGTGTCTCAGGTATATTTTATTTTGGTGTTTATCAGGGTTTTTCCTTGCAATTCAAACATGACTCCAATGGCAAT
This sequence comes from Lampris incognitus, assembly GCF_029633865.1. Taxonomy (NCBI): domain Eukaryota; kingdom Metazoa; phylum Chordata; class Actinopteri; order Lampriformes; family Lampridae; genus Lampris; species Lampris incognitus. The sequence goes on along the minus strand of NC_079224.1, from coordinate 35,795,619 downwards.
TCTTGTTAAGTGACAATGAAAGTTGTTTGTTTTTATGAGTAACTTTGAACAAATTATAGCTAACAATTTTTTTTGTGGATGCTTGAAGGACTGAAAATAGTGAATTCTGAATAAAGACATTAGCTATGAAAGTCTCTGGTTTGAGCATTTATTGCTTATTAGGAAAAACTGGACATCAAAAGTTGAATTTCTCATCAATTTACCCCAAACTAGGCACAGAATGTTTTCTAAAAGCATGACGAGTCCAAAAAAAGGTAACAAATGAGATCATAATACAACCCAAATCTTCTGACTCAGTTTTCACTTAAATAAACCAAGAATTTGAAATACTGGACAGCAACTGTCTCCCATTTACTTTTTCTGCATCAGACGTTCGCTAGCAAAAATGACCAACAAAGGATATCAAATCTTTTATGTACAAAAAAGTCAAAACTGACAGCAGGCATCAAACAGTCCATGCCTGTAGCTGTGATACTACAAAATATTTGCCTTCTCTGTGAAAGAGCTTTAAGAAACAAACAAAAGAGACATTCTTTCAACAGCTTTTCCAAAACCAAAGAGGGAGGTTTTACAGTACGAGTAAAAACTGACTTCTATACGCTTTAGTTGTAACAAAAACAAAAACAAAACCCAACCTTTTTACATCTTTTGTCATGTATTGGTTAAGCCTTTAAAAACAACTTGGTCAACTGTATTGATCTTTTTAGAAGACTGGATGAGGCCTCCCTCTCACAGAGAGCAATTTCAAAATTATGGCAATCTTTTCGCTTGCTGGCCATTCTGTCCAGTGGGCCCTGACTGAAAATTTTTACACAACACACAGAAGGACACACCCATACCTACAGTACATTTACAAAACAAGGGAAAAGACTTTTGTGACCAATTGAAAATGAGAAACTGTTTCAGTAAAATGACCCTCAGAACTTTATGCAGTATGTCGGTATGCTGCTGTGTAAAAGTCCTCAATCACGCCCCACATCTTCCGCCTCACTGCTTCCATCTATTAACGACAAACAAGTGGCACCTGGAAAATCTGGCTTCTATGGTTGTAGCTGCTCTTTATTTGACTGTTCCCATGCTCTGGTTCTTGATGGAGCACCATGCCATGAAAATGTCCCTGAAAAACAACAAAGAGTTAAGTACATTGTATGGTTTCTAGTACAGGCATCTTCAAAATGGTATTGGAGGTGGGTGCCCGGGTAGCTTAGCAGTCTATTCCGTTGCCTACCAACACTGGGGTCGGCGGTTCGAATCCCCGTGTTACCTCCGGCTTGGTCAGGCGTCGCTACAGACACAATTGGCCGTGTCTGCGGGTGGGAAGTCAGATGTGGGTATATGTCCTGGTCGCTGCACCAGCGCCTCCTCTGGTCGGTCGAGGTGCTCCCCGGATAAGCAGAGAGGGAGTGGAGCAGCGACCGGGACGGCTCAAAAAAGAGCGGGGTAATTGGCCAGATACAATTGGGGAGAAAAAGGGGGGAAATTTAAAAAAAAGAATGGTATAGGAGGAGTTTGTCCAAGAATTTTAGGGGTCTGATTGACAGCACTAATATATGTTTGTAGAAAAACAAAATCAACAATCCAATATATCCACCAGTAAAGTCTTTATGTATGCTCAATAATCCAAGTAAGGAACTCACTGAAAGTTGAATCAGTTCATGTGGACATGTTTGTTGAGAGAAACGTTTAATCACTCATCTAAGTGACTTCCAAGTGACTTCCTTCAGTCTCAGCTGACTGCACTACTACTTTCAGCTGCTTCCGTTAGGGGTCGCCACAGCGGATCATCTGTTTCTATCTCTTCCTGTCCTCTGCATCTTCCTGTCACACCAGCCACCTGCATGTCCTCCCTCACCACATCCATAAACCTCCTCTTTGGCCTCCCTCTTTTCCTCTTCCCTGGCAGCTCCATGTTCAGCATCCTTCTCCCAGTATACCCATCATCTCTCCTCCGCACATGTCCAAGCCATCTCAATCTTACCTCTCTTGCTTTGTCTCCAAACCATCCAACCTGAGCTGTCCCTCTAATATACTTGTTTCTAATCCTGTCTTTCTTCGTCACTCCCAATGAAAATCTTAACAACTTCAACTCTGCCACCTCCAGCTCCGCCTCCTCTCTTTTCATCAGTGTCACTGTCTCCAAACCATACAACATAGCTGGTCTCACTACCATCTTGTAAACCTTCCCTTTAACTCTTGCTGGTACCCTTCTGTCACAAATCACTCTTGAAACTCTTCTCTACCCACTCCACCCTGTCTGCACTTGCTTCTTCATCTCTCTTCTGCACTCCCCGTTACTTTGGACAGTTGACCCCAAGTATTTAAACTTATACGCCTTCATCACCTCTACTCCTTGCATCCTCACCACTCTGCTGTCCTCCCTCTCATTCACACATATGTATTCCATCTTGCTTCTACTGACTTTCATTTCTCTTCCCTCCAGTGCATACCTCCACCTCTCCAGGCTCTCCTCAACCTGCTCCCTACTCTCACCACAGATCATAATGTCATCCGCGAACATCATAGTCCACGGAGACTCCTGCCTGATCTCGTCCTTCATCCTGCCCATCACTATTGCAAACAAGAAAGTGCTCAGAGCTGATCCTTGATGTAATCCCACCTCCATCTTGAACCAATCTGTCATTCCAACCACACACCTCACCACTGTCACACTGCCCTCATACATATCCTACACAACTCCTACATACTTCTCTGCCACTGACGACTTCCTCATACAATACCACACCCTGTTGTATGCTTTCTCTAAATCCACAAGGACAATGTAACTCCTTCTGACCTTCTCTATACTTTTCCATCAACATCTTCAAAGCAAACATTGCATCTGTAGTGCTCTTTTGTGGTATGAAACCAATACAGTGGCATAATGACCGAAACCAATGATCAGTTTCATATGCAAATAGCAGGGGTGGGGGGATGATTCACATAAGAATCGCGATTCTTATCTTCTACGATTCTGAATAGACTCACAAATTCGATTTTTAAAAACGCTTTTTTCAGTCTTAAGTAGCCTCCTCGCTGCTGGCAATGTTGACTTGCCGCGCACCTGTTCCAGCTTCTGGAAAACACGATAGTGGCTAGTCAGTTGCTGCTAACGTTAGCTCTTGGTAGCCTTTCTAAAAATGGAGCAGCAACAAATTCAGCCAGTCCCATCATCACTGAAGGCAAGCGTTTGAGTGCATTTTTGGATTTTACAATCTCCCAGGGACGAAGGAGCTTGACATGACTCATTCAGTATGCAAGATCTGCAAAACAAAAGTTAAGTATTTTGCAGAGGTGGAAAAACCCGGTCCAGGAAGTAAAAACCCTATCCGTGTCTTTGCTCCACCGATGTACTAAACCATCAGATTGCACTGACTAGTTTACCCAAATCTGCTGGTTTAACACAGGGATAGAGTAAAGACAAGGTTAGGGTTTTCACTTTCTGGACTGGGTTTTTCCACCTCTGGTATTTTGGCAACACTACAAATGTTGGGTCTCACATCATACGCCATCACCCAGAGTTGAAAGAAGTGGAACAATGACCTCCTGCAACATTAACAAACAACCTACGCACACTGCACCACTTTACTAAACTCCCAGCAGGCGGGCTGAACGGGCAAAATAAATAAAATAACTAGATCCATCGCCTGTTTCATTTCACAAGACCTGCGCCCCTACAGCGTAGTCGGCAATGAAGGCTTTAGATTTATGATCCAGACAACTGAGCCAAAGTACAACATACCATTGCGTCAGTTTTTAACTGAGAAAGGTTAGGTTTGCCTTTGTGTGTTCACATTATTGCAATCAAGTGATATAACTTTTTAAAATATAAAAACTACATAATCTTATACACACTTTAGTCTGCTTTCATGCCATAATTTGCCACACTACCTTTCTCAGCGCACAGCGGACTGGAGTAGATCCTGAAATTAGCACCCCTATGTACCAAATCTAGAATCGATTTCCTTTTGAATCGAAAATCGATTTTGAGTCGAATCATGACCCCAAGAATAAAAATCGAAATTGAATCGTGAGATTCCGAAAGATTCCCACCCCTAGCAAATAGGCGTGACCATTAAGGGATGAGGATGTGCACATCTTGATAAGGAGGAACGCTGGTTTGAATGGGGAGTCAAAGAGGCCACCATGTATGTGAAGAGGGAACAAACATCCCTGACCCCGGGGGGGAGGGTGACTAAGAGCACATCTGTCGCCATTTTACAATGCTGTGACTGCAACTATACCCCAATCCTCTGTGAATAGTACACATGGCCATTGTAACTCTAACAAATGGTCACGCCGATATTTGCATATGAAACTGATCATTAGTTTTGGTCGTTATGCCACTGTATTGTTTATAAGGGTGGGGATACCTGCAGTCAGTTAAGACTGAAGAGGTCAATTAGATGAGTGACGAAACTTTTCTCTCAATAAACGTGTCCAGATGAACTGATTCAACTTTCTGTGATCCACCAGTAAAGGTGCTCATTGTGTGAAACATAGGCAAGACTGTCTTTTAAAATGTACTCTTCAAATATTGTCTCAAAATATGTACCACAGAGAGATGCATTGAATACCACTGAACAACCAAAATTGTTACACACTTTCTATACTCTTTTTATTTGCCTTAATCATAGCTTGCTCTACTGCGCAAAATAATAATAAAACACATAACAGGATTAAAACTGCAAACATTTGGTAAATGTGGCAAACATTAAATAAACCTGATGAGTGACTGTGCTGAATTCTTTTTGTTAATCTTATTGTTGTATTATCAGTGCACTACATGTCTACAGCGTGGTACGGACCATGACCTCCGGTTCTATCAGCAAATCTGCCGAGATCGGTTGGAAAGAAATTTCTTTTCCCCGATTTTGTTAAAATAATTTCCATATTCTGATTCAAAGAAAGAGGTTCAGATTTCTTTATACCTGCAATGAGTTGCTACGCATTCATTGCTGCAGTACTCCTTGTCCCAGTCTTTGCTCTCCACTGCCGGGTTATTACAGCCAGCTCTCACACACACACTTGAGGCAGAAGAGGCATCACTGGATTCATTCAGTTCCATCTCGACCTGGAAGAAGAAGGCACATATTTGAAAGACCAGCATTTGTTAGTAATTGACCCAGTGTTTCTTGTACATTCATTTAGCAGTGGTTGCCTCCGTCAGCTGAAAGGTTGCCCCAATAGACAGAATGACTGCTGGGATAGGCTCAAGCATCCCCGTGACCCTGAGAGCAGGACAAGCAGTTTGGATAATGGATGGATGGAGGGAATTCATCATCTGCCTTTACTTGATAATACCCCCAATCCCCTGCAAAATGGTTAATGGTAACAAATTGGAGGCAATTTTAACTTCTATCCTCTACTAGAGCCAGTAATGGAATGGGCTAAGTGAAGCTGGTTCTGACCGCCAAAACTATCAGCAAACTCAACTTCCAGGAAATTCTACAAAAATAAACTATATTAACATTCCTAATTTCTAGAGAAAGATGCTCATATATTTACCTCTTCTGTAGGCAACACTTCTGCAAGTACCTCCCCTGGATTGCCTGACAGGTCAGCAGAGTTCCCCAGCTGCATGGCTATGCTAGGTGTGATCACAGAGGACATTGTGCCAGCTGGGCTGGCAGCGGTTGCAGTTGTAACAATAATAGGCATGGCCTTGTTACCCCGAACGGAGGCCGGAACGATTTTTATCTGGAGTGGAGGTGGAGGTGTAGTGGTGATGGACACAGGAAGACCTGAGGTGATGCCTCCTTCACGGGGCTTAGCCTGCAAGGGCGGTGGAGCCGGAGCCATCTGCTGAAGTCGTGGAGGAGGTGGTGCGTTCTGCATCTGCTGCAGTGGCGGGGGCTGGCGTGAGGCCATCGAGGCCATGACAGCTGGCTGCAAGGCCCGGACCCCACCGGGTAGCAGGGTCACCACATGGCCCCCAGCCTGGAGCATATGCTTGGAGATGATGATTTTGGTGATGGTCTGGGTGGGAGGAGCAACGGCTGCAGGAGAAGACGTTTTATTTGCCCCTGTACGGGAGCGTGTGGTCACTTCTGGAACATCCAGAATTATGTTAGAGGCACAAATGTTGGTGATGGTGTTTTCTTCAACACTGTTTTGTAGCTGGCGGGCAGGCTGGTTAGTAGAAGCAGCAAGTGGGACTGCTGGCGTTGGATTGACCACAGGCGGGGGTGATGGGGGGATCGTCTCCATCACTTCACTGGAGGTCTGGATTGAAGACATGGGAGATGGATTTTAAAGAAGCCACACAAACCAAACAAAGACACAAAAGGTTTGTCGTTGGGAGATGAGATGGTTTTACCTGTGAAAGCTGGTTAGCTCTGTAAGCTGCCAAGGCTTTCAAATATTCCTTCTTGGCTGCTTCAGTCTTCCTCTTATACACCTAATGGAAAAAAATACATCTGTGAGTAATGGAAAAAACCATCTATGATTAATAAATGACATTTATTTACCACCATATATAGATGGTGGCTGTAGCTCAGAGGTAGAAAAGGTCATCTGGTAACTGAAGGGTTGCCCGTTCGAATCCTTGGCTCCTCCTGGCAAAAATTATGCCTAACTACTACTGATGAGCTGGTTTGTTACCTTGCATGTACGATCTGATGTTGCTCCATCATTGCCACACGAGAAAAAAAGACCGGAAAAATACTAAAGTTAACTTAACATAACCTCAACCTTGACCTAACGCTAACTCTAATCTTAATGTAACTGATAGCTAATCCATACTAACCCACAACCTAATCTCACAACTGTGTTTTTTTCCCCCCTGAGTAGCAAAGGCACAACAGCACAACATGATTGGTCCATTGCAATGATGGTCCTGGAGCAACATTAATTATATCATAGAAATAACACCAACATGGTGATATCAGATACACCTACATTGCATGGTTGACACTGACATAAGCGTGAATGTAAGGTATTAATTGTAAAGCGCTTTGGGGGAAAGTGTTATATAAGTGCAGTCCATTTAGATAGATATAGATATGTATGAATGAAGAGTTTCATTCAAATTCAAATATCCATCGACTGATAAAAATATCTCTTATTAAAAATAAAAAGGTTTTGGCCTAAAAGCAAAGCCTATTATGTCTCAAGTGATGGGTCATCTGAAATCTTTAACTCCTAAATTCATATTGTGTGAAAGGGTGAAAAGGTATTCTATTATGAGATATTGACTGATGAACCTCCAGTCGGATTTTTTTTACAAGAGACAAAAGGATTTGGAATGAAACTTTTCATATGTGGGTGACCCTTTATTGACATACAATCAAGAATGTCTCCAATACCCCTATCATAACACAATGTATGTGCAAGTATACCTCCTTAACAACCACTTTTTTGTGTGCCGTCATCAAAAGCAGACATGATTCACGTGACAGATTGATGGAAAATTGTTGGTCGTTTTCTTTCAAACCATCATCTCAAAGTAGAATGCTGGTAGGCATTATTGGCTTCTTCAATGGTAGTGCTGCATGGTTTCAACTTTGTCAACACCCATGTGTTTTAAACATTAACCTTTTATGTGGAGCAGAGTTTGTAGGGGGGTTTCCACATAGGCATAAACAAGGGCTGTTTTCTGTGGTTTGGTCCTTTCACTCTGACAGCCGATTCACATAACTCTTGAGGTCATCAGCCTGGTGTGAAACGGAATAAGAGTGACTAAATATGTGTACCTGTTTCTGTTCCTCGGCCAGGCTGTCCCACATGGAGGCTACAATCTTTGACACCTCTCCAAAGGAGGCATTGGGATTCTGGCCCTTGATAGCTGCCTGGGTGTCTCTGAAGAACAAGGCGTAGGCCGACACAGGCTTCTGAGGCTCATTAGGGTCTTTCTTCTTCCTCCCTTTCTTTCCCCCCGCAGGCACCGTCACTGTCACCACTGCAGCTGGCTTACCCCCGTCTCTCTGGGAAGCAGCTACGGTCGCATTGGACTGGTGGACCAAATGGGAGGATAGGTTGGAGGGGACAGCGGGCGATGAGAGAGACATTGGAGAATCTACCAGCACACTCTTTTGGGCACAAATGTTCACAGAGGGAGGGAGGGAAAAAGTGGGAAAGTATTAGAGGCCTAAAAATATATAATCAACTTGTCTATCACAGGGAAGTAAATGTGCAAATAAGCGGACACAGTTGTGAACCTTTAAGAATGGGACTTACCCTGAAGTTATCCATGTCTTCATCCTGTAGGGATTCAGCTGGAGACAGTTTGGCTGAGAGGGTCTGCTCAGGTGAGTTGGACCGAGGCAGCATATTCCCACTGCAAAGACCCAGCCCCAGTTCTGATTGGTTGATTGTGGCCAGGTGACTGCTTCCCAAGAGACCTGTACTGATTTCACCAAGCTGAACGTCAATAGTCATGGGGGAGGAGCTATTGAAATGGGACCCATTTGAACTGTCCATTTCCTGTAGAGGGGGGTAATAAAAGAGAGGTGTTTTCAAAATGTCTTCATTCCCCCTGACAAAGATGTAGTAGGTATGCCTCAAACTAGGGGTATACTTACAAGTACCGAGGAGCTGAGTAGAGCTCCTCCTCCAGCCACCCCTAAATTTAGGTGCTCCAAGCCTTGGGTGCCAGGGTTCACAAAGGTTGAGGCAAATGACGGGTCGTTGGCCCCCACTACCAGGTTGCTAACGAGCGTGTCGGAGCCTGAAGGTCCCCCAGCACCCTCTGACAGTTCCCCGAAGTGGGACAGCGCCGTGTCTGGGTCCAGGGAGATGGGAGGAATCTCAAATACTTCATCCCCCAGGTTGGGGGTATGGAATGTTTGCTAAATGGGGCAGAAAAGGCATAGCAGTCAATGTGGCATCAATGCGGTGAATCAATGTTGAAAGAATTCAGATGCGTGACATTTGATAAAAGTTAGCTATTCATTCACTCACCTCGGCAGAAAGGAAGGGATGACCTGATCCTGTGATGGTCAGGTAACTGTCACTGTTTCCTGGAAACTAAAAACACAAAACGAAGGTCAAAATTGCATATCATTGATACCAACAAAGTTAACAAAGCTATTTTTTTCTTCTCGGTAAAACAAGAATGCCACCTTATTGTCAGAATATTCACTGTATCCCTGCGTGTCCAAAAACTCCGGATCGCCGTTTTGGGCACAACCACCCGACAGGTCAGAGTAAAAGTTTAAATCCATTCTTATGTTGGACCCGATGAAGAGGTTAGTGGATATTTACAGAGCGGTGCAAAAGTTATGTTTCACACGAGTCACACACCTCGCTCAAGTCGACAATGACCTGTTTTGGGTCACCATCCATTAAAGCTAGCTAGCCGCTAACAAGCTAACGGCTAACTTAGTTCGTAGTCACTATAACGTTAACTGGTTCAGCAAGCGATCAGTTAACGCTGAGAGGTCTGCAGGACAAGGGTCATCCTGCAGAAACCTCGACAACTACGCCCAAATATAATTCAAAATTATTTCAGGGTATTTCGAGGGTTTACAAGAACCCTTTATTGAAAGAAGAAGCTGCAATTTTTCTTTTCTTAGCGAGGTCAGTCTGATCTGTGTGCAACACAACAGACTGGATGCCGCACAGACAAAAGCAATCGAGCGTCCCACCAACGTTTTCTTCGTGGCTTTTAACGGCGCTAAGCACCTATAAGATGCATTACTGCCTCACAGAGCCCTGGGGTATGGAGCAGAGGCCTGTGCATTGATAGCTGTGCTTTATTGGACTTTTCCACTGTGTGCAGTTGCATGACACAAAAATAAAATAAAATAAAATAAAAGTTGCACGACACTAACGGCGCTCCCATGCCAACATATCTCCTCTTTGTTTCAGCTGAGACTAGTTTCACTCCTGTTCACTCAAAACTTTCCCTTTGTTTTTCTGCAGTGTATGAACTCATGCACCCCTATCTTTACGTCAACACATCCCATTCTGTTTAACCTGCTTCATCTCGACAACTCTTATCATTAGGCCCACTTCGCCGAAGTGCTCTCATTTGTGAGCTCATTTCCTTTTTTTCTGAAAGTTCCCTGAACTTGTAACCAACTTGCTTTTATTTGTGAAGCCAGTGCAGTTTTTCTCTTTCAATAAATAAATAAATAAATAAATAAATAAAAATCCTTAATGGCAAGGGCTATTGCTTATGCTGTCTTAACAACCACTAACTACACCTGCGGACTCTAGTATCACTGGCTCGACCCACTGGTTTCTCTTTTGTGTGTCACGTTAATGCCCCCCCCCTTTCTTTTTTTTTTAGAACCACCATGTCTACAAAACCAATCTTGTGGTAGCTAACAATAGTGAGACTGACAACAAACACAGCTGACCAACGATCCAAATTATAGGGTTTTCTTCATAAGGGGAAATCGCTATCTACTACGAGGCCACCTTTACCTATTTTACCTCAATGCGAGCGTCACTTTTACCTGTTTCTTATGTTTACTTATAGTCACTAAAGTAACTTCATGGCTCTTTTGCGCAAACCTACTTCTTGTTTCATCCAGACTTGATTGCTGTAATGTTGTTTCAGGTCTGCCACATGCTAGTACTAAAAGTCTTCAGATGGTTCAGAATCCTGCAGCTAGATAACTAACTAAAACTAGAAAATTTGTTCATATTACACCAATTCTTGCCTCCCTTCATGGGCTTTCTATCCATGTTAGAGCAGACTTCAAGGTGCTTCTGCTGACTTGTAAAATCCTAAATGGGCTTGCCCCATCATAGCTGTCTGATCTCCTTAAACTTTACATTCCGTCTCAAGCTCTTTGCTCTCAAAATACAGGGCTCCTGTGTGTGCCCAACGTAAAAAAGAAGTCAGATGGTGGCAGGGCCTTTTCCTATCGGGCCCTGTTCTTGTGGAATAACCCACCTGCTGCTGTCTTTTTGCCTTAACCTACAATTAGTTGCCTATAAGTTTAGTACTTCACAACTTGTACAGCATGGCGGGTCGGTTTCTGTCTCAATTAATTTCCCAAGCACTGTTCTGCGGACAAGATTATATAGATTATTGACTATTGCAAACTGTTCTCTTCTCTCATGTCTTTTCTTTCTCTCCTTTCTGTTTTTCTATGTCAGTGAATGGTGTGATGTGATGTAATGATGGTGTGATGTGGGTCTCTCGTGTGCACGTTTAGTCTGTCCTCCTCCCAGGTCTCCATGGTGACGGTGATCAATGTCTGGACACTGCTTGGCATCCCCCTCATCACATTTTTATTTAAACTTTATAAATCCATACATATTTTTGTTATCTTGTTTCAATGTTATATCCTTCTCTCACTCTGATGTGTGACTAATGTGTTTTCTTGCCTCTTCTCATGCTTATGTGAATAATAACTTTATTTATATAGCACTTTTCTAAAACAATGTTACAAAGTGCTTTACAAAGCAATAAAACCAGACAAGGCAAAAATAAGAACAAGACCAAATAAATAAGAGTAAAAATAAAAATATGACTAAATTTTTTCTCCCATTTTTTTCTCCCTGTTAAAGGTTTTTTTTTTTTTAGGGAATTGTTCCATATCTGATGAGGGTCTAAGGACAGGATGTTGTGCTGCTGTTAGGCCCACTGAGGCAAATTTGTAATTTGTGATATTGGGCTATACAAATAAAATTCACTTGACTTGAATTAAAAAAAATTAAAGAAAAAAATCAAACATTTGTAAAAGCTTTCACAAAAAGAAAAGTTGTGAGATTTAAAATAAGCTAGAGACTTGGTTTGTCTTAGTTCAATAGGATTAGAATTCCATAGTGTGGAGGAGTATGGTATGGACCCTCAGAGGGGGCAGTACTCGACCGTTGGACTGCTGCTGGACTGCTGTATGTTGGCTGGTGTCTGACTAGTGTCAGTCAGGCCCAGCTGGGAATACATTCATCCCTAATGGCCTTAGCCTGAGGTGTGAAACAACAGCGAAGTCTGTTAGAGGGCGGCGCACGTTTGACATATAAATAGTCGTTATCCTGGATGTAACCCCAGTTCTGTGAGAACATGCCTAGTCCTCTAACCTCTAACCCAGCTGGCCCCAGTCTTTGTTGCTGAGTTCGCTGAGACCAAGTAAGACGAACTGCGGAGACGCTGGGGTTTTATAGGCTGTGCAGCACTGTGTGGCTTCTACCACTTGATTGGGTGGTGAGGGAAAGCTCTGTATCAGATGCTGAGGTGAGCCTAGAAGGGTAAAGGGAGAGTTAGAAGGGAGTGACATCCAGGGTAACTACTATTTCCTATCTATTACATTCTACGCCATCAATTCATTATCCAAACCACTTATCCTTACTCGGGGTTGCGGGGGCGCTGGAGCCTATCCCAGCAGTCATTGGGCGGCAAGCGGGGAGACACCCTGGACAGGTCGCCAGACCATCACAGGGCACACACACACACACACACACACACCTAGGGACAATTTAGTACGGCCGATTCACCTGACCTACATGTCTTTGGACTGTGGGAGGAAACTGAAGCACCCGGAGGAAACCTATGCAGACATAGGGAGAACATGCAAACTCCACACAGAGGACGACCCCGGGGCTCGAACCCAGGAACTTCTTGTTGTGAGGCGACTGCGCCAACCACGGCGCCACCGTGCCACCCCACATTCTACACCATGCAAAACAAGTGTAAATGTTAAAAAGGATTACTTTCAAAATGTTTCTATTGCCATATCTTGTTTCGTGATCTTGCCCTGCGATTGTGACCTGGTGCGATGCAAAACAGTCCCACAAAGATGGATTTTTTGTCTTACTCTAGTAAGAAATACTACCTATCGTTTCTTTTTCTTTACTCTTTTTATTCATCTCTTCTTTTTTTTGTTGCTATTCTATCCATTTTGCCCATCCTTTTTTATCCATCCTTTCTAACACAATGTGGTTAAACAAATGGCGCATCACTTGACGGTATACATAGGACTGATATATGTAATGGACTGGGACAAAGCCAATGCTTAGTTGTTCCCCTCTCCCTCTCCCCAATTGTATCTGGCCAAGTACCCCGCTCTTTTTGAGCCGTCCCGGTCGCTGCTCCACCCCCTCTCTGCCGATCCGGGTAGCGCCCCGATCGACCAGAGGAGGCACTAGTGCAGCGACCAGGACACATGCCCTACATCCGACTTCCCACACGCAGACACGGCCAATTGTGCATGTAGAGACGCCCGACCAAGCCGGAGGTTACACGGGGATTCGAACCGCCGACCCCCGTGCTGGCAGGCAACGGAATAGACCGCTACGCTACCCAGGCGCGAGCCAATGCTCATTAATGAGGCTGGCTGCTCAATGTGAGAAAATAAACCGTCGACACACTCCAACACGAACACAACCTTGTGAACACTTAACATCGACGGGAAACAAATAAGATATTACCATGCACTTGTTGGCAATGGATTTCTAACACGGTCGATGTAGTGATGATATGGGTATTCCTGCACATTTCAAGTGACAAGTTTTGCGTCAACGAACCGCAGCCAACACATCAACCGGGACACAACTGGTTACCACGCTGGTAATCTTTTTCGTGTTTCTTTTTCGTCACTCCTCGTGTAAATGTGGGTCTAATGGCGAGGATCATTCAATCTGTCTTGCCTCCATCACTTAAGGTCTGGTTTTGGTTGGTTACATCCACCGCTAATAGTGAAGTACCAGGGTAAATAAAGTCTGGACGACCGTTAACGATTAGTTAGTTGGCTTAGTTTGAAATTAAAATTACTTCCGGGTTCCTTTATTTTCGGGAACATTACGTCACGCGTGAATCTGCGACGAATGACTACATTTTCAATTAACATCATCTGGATTATTTCGCATTAGAGGGATGGTCTATGTTATCCTCAACAATAGCGACACACTACTTTTCCTGTTCATCACACCCCCCCAAAAAAAACCCGCCCACTTGCTATGTAATATTAATCCATTGGCGGATTAATTCCGTGACCGTTCATTTTAATAGATGGAAACTATGAAAGCCCTTCCTTTCCATTACTGTTCAGAGGTAGCTGACACTTGCACTCAGATTACACACATCCCATTAACTACTAACGCCATTATTGTTACTGCTCAATAAGCGGATATTAAAAAAAAAACACAGTGACTAAGTGACACACGCATTCTTTCACTGTAGATGTTATTAATATCACAGATACAGTCAATTCATAAAACATAACTCATAGCTGTCATCTTTGCACCATAAGCACACAATCGACCAGCTCTACATTGTACAATATACCCATCCTCCTAGCACTGCATCAGTAACGAATACACCCCTTCCCACCCCCCACCCCCCAAATGATGAAGAAAAATTGTACATCCACACGTTGGACCCCTTTGTAGTTCACTGATTTGTCTGGACACAGGAAAATATGTCCAAAGAAGATCAGATTTAGGGATTGTGGGATCTGGCTTCAGGCTCTGCTCAGTACATGTGTGTGTTCACTCGTCCAGTTTGACGTTAACATTGGAGGACCAGCACTGTGGCTCTAAGATAAGAAAAGGGTTTCTGTACATCAAGGGTCCCCTTTTGGTCACAGCTGGGAATGCGTTGGGATTTTTGAGGATTGGAGCATGAGAGAGGAAAGCTGTGAAAATGTGAGCTCAGCCTTTTGTCACTTCGTCAAAGGTTGAGTGTGACAGGTAGGATGGTGGAGGAGACAAAGATGGGGATATCATTATGAATGATGAAAAATGAAGAGATGGGCGCAAAGCTACTCTCTCGTTGAAAGAAAAAAGTTCTACATAAAATAAAATGAATAAAAATAGCAACAAAAGACATCCATTCATATTTTGATACAGTTAACAATGAAAATAAATGCGGAATAACATGATTTGTTTCCGAGAAGGGGACAGTCAGACATGTATGGGGCGGGGAGTGTTGGGTGTTGGTTGGTCAATCCTCTGAGCTAGACGAGGAGTCAGAGTCCTTTTGTGCCATGATGACGTCGTCCAATAGGGCCTCTTGATCTGAACTGTCATAGCCACCTTGCGACAGGCTGTCACCGCCTCCCATTTTAACGTCAAAGTCTGGGCTGGTGAGGAAGTGGTGGGAACCCTCCAGGTCTTCCTCATCCATCATGTAGGCACCATCTGAGACCAGAGTCTCCTCCTCAACTCCACCCAGGAGAGGGTCTTCCTCAGGGGTGGGCTCGGGAGCGTGGTGGTGGTGGTGGTGGTGGTGGTGGTGGTGATGTCGGCGACGGGCTTTCTTGGGGATGTCCGAGTGTTCGGTAAGCAGTCGGTGGAAGAGACTCTCAGGCAAGAAGCCCTGAACAAAAAACAAAAAACAAAAGCCTGTGTAATACTAGAATAGCCATTACAAAAATACATGAAACTAAATATGTGCTAGTATCAGACTCCATGTACTTAATGAACAAGCTCCCAAAGAAACACATTTTCAAAGTGCAGTGCAATTCAATGAAACCACCAGTACCCCAAACACAACTGTACGGCCAAAGATTTTTCCAGTTAGTCAAAAACTTTAAAAATGAAATCAGTGTCAAGAACATTACACCCATTTACACATCCCTTAATTACATAACATCAAATTGGGATAGATTCCAACACTGCCTCATTTTTCATATCAGGAAAATAGAAATTGTGTGCCTCGATAAGAGGCGATATAGAAACCAAATGTAATTTGCAGAGTATTGGTATAACAAAGGCAGGCTCTGTCTTTACCAAAATACAGATGTAATTTGCACTGGAATTTTTATTTCACAAATGATAGCTTATGACCTCCTGAGGTAATACTCGTTCCATATGAACACAGCCTAAATTTAGCCATTTCTAATCGCAAAGCCTGGTTTAAGGAAAAAAAAAGACACACTAAATTAAAAGCTTCACATTTACGTTTAAGTTCCCAAAACGTATTTATTAATGTATTAATACTTTAGCCGAAATGTTAAAATACATGTTTCAGAGCATATAATTTAGTGTGTGAATCCCATTTCTCTGATCCATCCTGATTTCATTGTGTCTGCACCTGAAGAAGTATTGAGGTGTGCGTGTCTTCACGACAGTATTTGGTTTACCAAAACCCAGAATGGTTTCAAACTTACAGAATTACGGACAGTTTCAGACCACTCAGGTGTGACAGCATGGTCTGGATTTTCCTCCAGATAATCCCTCAAATCCTGCAGCATAGGACAGAATGCTGCTCCCACCTGAGACAGAGGAGAGCCATTAAACAGACTAATCCAATCGGCAGAGATTTATGGTTAACATGTACAGCTGAGATAGGCATGTTATGTGCACTCCTGCTTTTTAGTTCATTTTACTTCACCTTCTTCCCTGTCCTCATGTGAATAAGCTTGACCTTCTCACAGCCGGTCAAGACTTTGTCAGCTTTCCTCCTCCTCCTCTTCCTCTTGCTCCTGTTCATAAGAAGCTGGGCGGGTGGAGATTAGATTGAATGAAAGGGGGTGGGGGTGGGGGTGGGGGGTGAGTTGATGTCCCTCTGACTCAGACAAACACTAGAGATTATGAATTAACACATTTTTTATCCGACAGGTTCAACATAGTGGCAGCAGATAACCAACCACAGCTTTTCTCCCAAAGTTAAATTATATTGTTCTGGGATGTACCTCCAGCATGTCTCCCTCCACTTCATAGTCAGGATTCTCCTTCAGCCAGGTAGGCGGGTCCCTGCGCCGAGGCATACGCTCCGCCAAGTCGTGGACTGCTCCGTCTGGATCGGAAAACTAGGGAAGACAAACGCTGGGTTGAAGTTATGAAATATGACCGAACCAGGCGCAGGTTTGCGTCTAACTGGCCTGTACTATGGAGGAGCAACACATTTAAACCTATGTACCTCTTGGTCCTTGCGCCTCTTGCGGCTGCTGCTTTCTCCCCCTGACCCGTTTGGCATGAGGGCTTGCTTAGAGAAGGTCAGTTTCAGCCCCTCCTCCTGGCAGGGCAAGAGACAGAGGGGCCTCTAATTTAGCCCCATTGAAGTATGCACCACAGCTGAATCTCATTCTGCCCACTTTGATTATATTACCAGGGCCATACAGATAAAATGGTTCAAGAAAAAGACTGATTGCATGCCAACATGCACTTTTTTAAAAAGATGGTTCTTATTTAGGCATCTGTTCCATTAATACAGTATAAATTGTAGCTACAAAGTCCTTTTTAAAACTAATGTGAAAAAGAGGTATTTAGGAAGAACATCCCTCATTTTCAAATAGCTGCTAAAGAAAACCTTTGCTTCAGATTAGAGCTGAACAATATATTGTTTAAGAATCGACATCGCAATATACACATGTGCAATAATCACGTTACAAAGGATGCAATGTAAGGCAAATTGAGACTATTAGTCATGTTAGGCTAAAACTCATCTTGCTTTCTAGAAAACAATCTAACAACACTCACCTTTTTGGACTACTTTTTAGGAGAAATACTGTATCATGTCTGACAAAAATTATAATTTAGTCTGATTTACTGACTTCTTGCGTAACTGCCTTATTTCCAATCTAAAATCACCCCCAACACTGCTAGAATGATAAAATCTTTGCAAATGGAGTTTTGAGAGCTGCATAAATTTGGTGAAATTATCCAACTCCTTTTTTATTTGTATTGCAATACATAGCACCAAAAAATAAAAATATTGCAATGTTGATCCCCCCCCCAAAATATCATTCAACCCTACTTCAGATTTTCCAGCCGCTTTATCTTCACACTCAAACCTTAAAGCTCATATCTAGCCCTTTGTTACTTTTATCATTAGGACTACACCCTTGGAACAGCATACCAAATATCTACACCACAACATTCAGATAACATTCAACCTGTTCTCCGTCCATCTCACCTTGAGGAGCTTGACGGTGAATTCTCCATCCTCTCCCTCCACCCCAGCAACTCCTGGCATGCTGTTAGGCTTCCGCATCAGCCGCGCGTAGCTAAGCTCATCCATTCCCAGCTCGTCGGGGCCGGGGTTGTGCTGGGCCTCGGTCACGTAGCGCCGCCCTGATGGCCACTGGCCATTCAGCACAAGTGTGCACAAATTGTCCAGACGGTTGATCAACACACGATCCTGCCACAAAGAGGGAGCATGGAGTTGGTTTCTTGTTCACCGACAGGAGAGCAACATATGATCAACCCCAGACAGTTTAAAATCAAAGATGCTTTGAAAGGGACTGAGTCTCAACTTGATACCACACGGTGCTTTGCTACTCATAAATCATCATTAGCTTCATAGTTGCACCAGTAGTAAGTTACCTTCGGCCAATCCACCCTGAGAGGATCGGGAGGAGGCACACCATCTTGAGAGGGAGTCATGGAGAGCAAACTGTTCTCATCTCCATCATGCATCTTCATTTCTGCTGAGGGAAACAGAATGAAGTAAGGAAGACTGAATGTGCTCAACACTGAAAGCATTATATATGAATACGTTTCCATGCAAAGAGAAATCCGATTATTTGGAGTTATTAGTTGATGCTAATATTTGAGCATTGTGTACATCAGTAATGCGATTACTGTGATAGCCATGCCAAGTCAAGTTTATTTGCGTAGACCAAAATCAGAAGGTAGTACCAAAGGGCTTTACAATCAGTACAATATACAATATAACACCTTTATCTGATTTTAAAAATTGGGGTAAGGTCTCAATCAACATACTTATATATTCTTATATATCTGCCATCTGGGATGTCCGACTTTCCCAACATGCAATTACAAATTTTATTTTTTTGAAAGAAATCAGTGAGCTGTCCACACACACCAAAAGATCGAAAGAAAGAGCAGAAATGAAAGCCACTTTATTCGACATTGTATTCTTACAACGAATGACATTCTTACAAAATGAATTTGTTCTCTGCATTTAACCCATCCTATTGTATAGGAGCAGTGGGCAGCTGCAGCGTCCAGGGACCAACTCCAGTTCTTTCCATTGCCTTGCTCAGGGGCACAGGCAGGAGTATTAAGTCTAACATGAATGTCTTTTTGATGGTGGGAGGAAACCCACTCAGACACGGGGAGGACATGCAAACACCACACAGAAAAGACCTGGGACGGCCTGGGGTTCAAACCCAGGACCTTCTTAATGTGAGGCAACAGTGCTAACCACTGGGTAGGGCTGGGCAATATAACCTCAAATCAATATCACGGATATTTCAAACTTTTACCTCGTTAATGATTAATGAACGATTATTTTTTTTACACTGCCCTCATAGTTCTCTGACAAGGTCTATACTGTAAATATGCTGAACTGCTGGGATATTTTTTTCCAATAAAGCATATCTTATGCTTGTGATTTTTAAATAATTTAAGGAAACACACACAGATGAACTATTTATGGCTATTTATTGAATATTTCGAACAGTTGAAATCAAAATCAGTTGAAATCACGGGTTCCATTCATCATCAATGTAGTGCAACGTAAGGCTCACGTATGGCTCCATCGTTCTACCTGACCAGAGATCAGACGTGGCTGCAAAGTACCGAACAGATTTTAGTTCAGCAGCTACCTTCTCACCACATGTTTTATACATGTTGGGCACCGCTGTTTGGAACAAAATATTTTAGTGATGGCATTCCTTTTAGGTATAAGCTGCTCAGGTTGAAGCCTATTTGTTGGCTCAGTGTTAGCGATTGTGTCTTCCATGCCACCAGCTTGTGAACTCGGACTAACATTATTTGGACAGGGCGGAGGCAGGTGACTGAACACGATGTAGTATTTTTTTTTCCAAAGGGACTGTTCATGAATGCACACATTGGGGAAATTATTAACCGAATTAACCGACATGAGCAAGATTAAATCGGTGAGAGGTTCTTAATACATTTTCGGTTAACTGCCCAGCCCTACCGCTGGGTCACCGTGCCACCCCAAATCTAGGGGGTTTAATCGTGTTTTGAATATGTTAATTGAGACGTTACCCCAATTTTGTAAATCAGATAAAGGCATTCATGGCCATTTCAATAATAACCGTATTACCAAAATCTGGGTAAGAACAGCATATTATTAGTGTACATGTAAATGTACCCAGTGTTTTCCGTTAAACTCACCTCTCTCAGCCTCTGCATCACTCTCTCCACTCTCATCAGTGCTGCCTGATCGGTCCGATGAAGAGGAGCCAGAATCAGAGTCGGAATCTGAATCAGACGCACCTTCTCTCCCCTCTTTCCTTTCTCCTCCTCTGCTCCTACCTCCTCTGCTCCTCTTAACGCTCCAGCCCTGTCCTCGACTTTTGCCGTCGTGGTGACTGAGCGGTGTGGACTGGAGCTCCGCGCTGACTTCAGCTCCCAGCAGGTGGGGTTCCCCTTCAATGCCCTCCTCCTTCACAATGAGCACCTCATTCTCCACCTTCGGCTGAGTGACAGGTGTGGCAGGCAGCGGCTGGGGTGGGGGAAGGGGCGGGGCCTGCTGGTTCTGGAGGAACTCCTGGCGGGCCTGGCTAAAGGTGAACTGTGGGTCAGAGAAGATGGAGAGCTCAGTGCGGCTGACACCATGCAGCGCAGCGCCCAGCATTAGCTGACGGTCATGGTCTGGCGAGCTCCACCAGGTGGGCAACTCCGAACTGGGCAGGGCCAGCGGCAGACGCTCCTCCAGCAAAGGGTGGGGCAGGACATGCTCACGAAGACGACGTAGCAGGCTGATGCGGTAAAGCGTACGGGAAGCACGCTCCTCTGTGATGGGAGCCAGGGACTGAGAGACCTGGGATGGATCTGGTGAGCGAGAGGTAGAGGGGGAGAGTGAAGAGCGACAACAAGGGAGAGGGAGAAGGGGAGGTGAGGTGGTGTATAACTGTATGCGTCCATGAGCCAATGTTTTCAAATTCCCACAAAGCCTCTATTCACAGGGATATTTTACACTTTCAAGATGTTGACTTGTAGGGTTGGGCAGTATCCTTTTTTTCATACTGTCAAACAGTCCCCCAAAATAACCAGCATATATGGCATTACCATATATACATATAGCAAAATAAACAAATAAATAGATAGATAGATAGATAGATAAAATGATGTCGGAGGGGCCTGAAGGGAGCTGTCTTTGCTACACCACCATCCAAATGAGGTCACAGCAATCTTGCGTTGTTTATTCACTAATCCACGCAGGTATCATCCTGTCAAACTTTGCTACTGAAGTCTGGAATGGTGGTTTTGTAAAAGAATTTCCTTCCAGGCAGCTTGTAAAGTGGATCAACAGTTCGGATAAAGGATTTAAATGACGATTTGTCCACTGTGCGGAATGACACCATTTCTTAAGCTATCTATACATGGTGCCACTGTGCCAGTACAACATTTCCATTGCAAAGTCCCTTTTGTATCTGTTTTTGTGAAAGCACCCGTTTATAGTTGGCTGAAATATACACAGAAAAAGTAATTTGTAATTCTCAGACCAAACACGCTGGTACGCACAGTTATAAACTGCGAATGGACAGTTAGCCCAAGGTTTATTAGATAGATGTGGCACAGAGAAATTAGGTTGATATCGAAATGGATGCTGTTATTTTTTTTAACTACCCCACGTTACCTTATTACTGTTATACTGCCCAACCCCAACTCAAAGTACACATTTTAATTCATATTCTTTTTTTGGGGGGGGGGGGGGTTTCTCCCCAGTTGCACTTGGTCAATTACCCCACTCTCCGAGCTATCTCGGTCACTGCTCCACCCCCTCTGCTGATCCGAGGAGGGCTGCAGACTACCACATGCCTCCTCTGATACATATGGAGTCGCCAGCCGCTTCTTTTAGCCTGACAGTGAGGAGTTTCACCAGGGGGACGTAACGCATGGGAGGATCACGCGTTCCCCCCAGTTCCCTCTCCCTCCTGAACAGGCGCCCTGACCCGACTGACCAGAGGAGGCGCTAGTGCAACGACCAGGACACATACCCACATCCGGCTTCCCACCCGCACACACAACCAATTGTGTCTGTAGGAACACCCGACCAAGCCGGAGGTAACAAAGGCATCGAACCGGCAACCCCAGTGTTGGTAAGCAACAGAATAACCCGTCACGCTACCCAGACACCCCCTTTCACTCATATTCTACAAGACTACTACTACTAGCCTACAACCACACAGGAGGAAATAACTGTCTCAACATTCTTTCCATAACATGTGCATTTGTTTTCACCTTCTTCACGAGCCGGTCGTAGGTGGCAGACCCTCCGACACATGGCCACAAAGGAGCGGAAGTACCGGCTGAGGCTCTCGTCTGTTTTTTTGTCTAGACGGGCAAAGGTTCGGAAGCGGGTCCAATCAAATTCAGACTCCTGGCTGTCGGGAAGCCCCAGCTCCTTCTTAATCTTCTCCACTCCAAAAGTGGACACCACACGGTAGAAATCGCACTCCTCCCGGCGTGTCCACCTGCACAAAGGGAAACCGATGACACATGGGGTGAGTTTTTTTATTTTGGTGGGTGAAAAACATGAAGAACACCCTCCCTTGAGAGGAAAAAAAGGAAGATTCCTCTTAGAACCAAATTGTTCAAATGTGATCAACAGAAACGAACACAAAGCATTAATTATTTTAATACTTTCTATGGCTTTAGGATATAGGGATGCATGACAGAGACATGATCGCAAATATTGTAATTGCTGATAAAAATACTGACTACCCAACTATAATGTAGTCAATATCCATCATCCAAACTGCTTATCCTGCTCTCAGCGTCGCAGGGATGCTGGACCCTATCCCAGCAGTCATTGGGTGGTAGGCGGGGTGACACCCTGGACAGGCCGCCAGGCCATCACAGCGCTGACACATTCACACCTAGGGACAATTTAGTAAGGCCGATTCACCTGATCTACATGTCTTTGGACTGTGGGAGTGAATGAACTAAAACCTGCGACAAATTTCAGACCAAAGCAGACTAACTAACTAACTAACTAATGTCTCTGTATTTTAGCTTGAAGAAGTAACCAATATAACTATATATATAACTATGATGTAGTCAATAGTAAATTATAAATGGTCAATGTGCATTATGCAGTAGCTTTTACAGCTGGACTAAAACAAATAAATACTATCCAGGAATTTATGCAGATATCATTAAGGCTATTCATACACTAGATGCTTGATGAATACAAGTTTATAGCTAGCATCTGAAAATAAAGGGAGCAGTTTCTGACTGGCATACTGACTACTCATAAAAACCTACAAAGCAATGTTTTGTTTTAACAAGTAAGCCCTTGGTCAGTGTATATGATGCTGACGTGTTTATTCGAATTGCTAAACTGCTCATAAATTATGGACAATGTGGGATCAAGAGCTCTCCCAGGTACCTCTGCTGACGCTCCTGACGTGCTATTTCCTTCAGCTTGCTGGCCTGTTCACACCGCCTGCGCCTGCGGTCGCCCTTGGCCTCAGCTTCTATCTTCAGCTGCTCCTGCCTGTAGCTGCGCTGGTAGGCAGTGATAAGCCGCCGCAGTCGTGCTGTGAGTGATGAGCTGGTGGGCCAATCACAGACTCCGCTCTGGCTGGTGGAGGTCTCGGTTACCGCTGGGCCCACCTTGTCTTCCACAGAGATCTCATCATCTGCATTCATGGATTCAGGCTAAGGAGGGCGATGCCACACACCACACACAGACAGAGACAAAGGGAGCGGCTGTAACTAATGCTTAAGTTGTCACCGAGCCAAATGTGGGCTGAATGTGAGTGGTTGGGAGTCTCACCTCGTCGAAAAGGTCCTTGGTGTGTCTTGACGCAGGCTTGAACTCCGGGTCTTCAGAGTACTTATCATAGTCAGCGCTATACCATAAAGTGCCATCAAGCAGAAAAAAATGTATCCAATGTATCGGAAAGATCAAGTCATTATCTGTCATACTATATTTCAGGACAGTTTTCACCTTCTAAAGGTGTTGGCTAGGATTAATAAGCAAGCTGCATTGATTTCAGCCTCCTCACATTTTCTGGATCTAGTCAAGGCTGTCACACGCCAAATTGTTTTAGAAATAAGGACTGTAATGAATAAGTTAATGGGGTTCACTCAGTAAAAGTATCACCTCTACTATTATGCAGTAAATATGCTTTGGGCTTTTTAGTGTTGTTCCACATCTGTCACAGTTTTTCTCCCTGCTTTCATTCTTTTGACGACTATAGCACAGGATGTACCCTTAAAACACGTCACCCCACAGGAGCATATAAATCATTTGAAAAAATAATACTATGTATTTCTGGATTTATATGTGGCTAAAATCTACTACTACAACAAATAAAAATAAAAAAATCCCCCCCTTTTTCTCCCCAGTTGTATCCGGCCAATTACCCCACTCTTCCAAGCTGTCCCGGTCACTGCCCCACCCCCTCTGTCGATCTGAGGAGGGCTGCAGACTACCACATGTCTACACAAGTCGCCAGCCACTTCTTTTCACCTGACAGTTAGGGTTTCGCCAGGGGGACGTAGCGCGTGGGAGGATCATGCTATTTCCCGCAGTTCCCCCTCCCCCCTGAACAGGCGCCCCAACCGACCAGAGGAAGTGCTAGTGCAGTGACCAGGACACATACCCACATCCAGCTTCCCACCCGCAGACACGGCTAATTGTGTCTGCAGGGACACCTGACCAAGCTGGAGGCAACACAGGGATTCGACCCAGCGATCCCCGTGTTGGTAGGCAATGGAATAGACCGCTACGCTACCCAGCTGCCCTACAGCAAATTTATATATGCTTTGAGAGGAATGAGAACTTCAGCGGTACCTTTGGCGAATAAACACAGGGGAGATACTGTTTAAAATACAGTTGACTGTCAACCAACTTCACTCACTCATCTGCCAGCTCAGGATCCCCAGTCTGCTGCTCGGCATCAATGGCTTTGTCATCAGGTCGACCAGCTCGCTCCAGAAAACACAGGCAAGGATCAGCACGCATAGTTGTATACATCTCATAGCCTATTAACAGAGAGAGAATTAAGGCTTATGTATTAATACATCTAGAAAAAAAATCTAGTTTGCAGCTGCAGGCTGAATATTTTACAACACTGGTAGCCAACCCATATGAACAACTCTAAAAAACTGCAATGTTCAGTCACTTCATCAATATTACATAATGTAATGAACACGTAAAAGGAAGACGCACCATGCTTGAATACTCCTATGAGTAAGGAGCGGTCGGCCTCCGTATCCCACCACCCTGACGGCACCTCCTGCTGCTCCATCTCAGGCATCCAGATATCAATATCCCTAAAAAGAAGTTACAAAGCTTACTCTTCTGCAGGGAGTGGGAAATGTGCTGATACATGTGAATGACAACACAACTTAAAAAGAGTTTGTGTGCCCGCCTAGAGTTTTGTGAACAATAGGCTACGTTTAATACCTGGCGTCCGCCCCTCTCAGAACAGAGTCAGCATGTTCCCCAATGACCTCCTGCTTCAGGTAGTACAGCATACGCACCCTCAGCAACACCCTGGGGGGGGTCAACACATACACAAATGTTGAAAGTGAGCATGCAGTCTACATGCAGATATATACAAGACACACACACACACACACACACACACACACCTAACAGCTATGGGAGTTCACTGACTTGTTACACTGGTGCTTCAGGTGTTTGCGGTAGCTGTCATCCAGCAGCAGGGTGTCAGGGTTGTACTTGCGGATCCATTCCACCTTCTGTACGTCAAAGGTGCTCTGGGCCTTGACCCTCTTTCCCTTCCTGCCTCTTGGCACAGGGATGGACAGACCTGGATGGAGACCAGAGTTTAATAAATTCTCTCCATTCAGGTGTGAAACAAACTTCAAACTCTCATCTCAGTATGTCCCACTCTCTCCAATATTTTGATATTGAGTGATTTTAATAGATGTGGATTCTCCCAAATGTTCCACGGCTGCTGATTTCCTGACCTACCTGGACTCATTAAAGCTCACACAACATGTGTATGGCCCCACCCACAACTGTGGCCATACACTGGACCTCATTAGCACTGGAACTGTACCTGTATCACTATCACTGGCAATTCTATCCTCCAATCATCCCACCCCCACTAAGAAGGTCATGCGGTACCGCAATCTGCACAATCTCTGCCACAATCACTGCCATCTTTATCTTTCTTGAATCCATGTCTACCCTCTCAACTGAATTTAGCTCACTTTTCCTCAATGAAATGATCATCCATCCATCCATTATCCAAACCGCTTATCCTACTCAGGGTTGCGATGATGCTGGAGCCTATCCCAGCAGTCACTGGGTGGCAGGTGGGGAGACACCCTGGACAGTCTGCCAGTCCATCACAGGGCTGCCAAAACACACACACATTTACACCTAGGGACAATTTAGTATGGCCGATTCACCTGACCTACATTGTCTTTGGACTGTGAGAGGAAACCGGAGCACCCGGAGGAAACCCACACAGACACGGGGAGAACATGCAAACACCACACAGAGGATGACCCGGGACAACCCCCAAGGTTGGACTACCCTGGGGCTCGAACCCAGGACCTTCTTGCTGTGAGGCGACCGCGCTAACCACTGCACCACCGTGCTGCATATATATTAAGGATAGACCGATTATCAGTATGGCCGATTATCATGAAATGATCACATGATGAAATGATCAACCTCTACAATACTACCCTGACCACCTCCCTCAACACCCTCACCCCTGAACAAATAAGGAAAGCCACATTCCAGCACTCCTCTTCATGGTTCACTGATGATCTATGCTGCATGAAGACCCATGGCTGCCAGTTGGAAAAGTTATGGAGAAAAGATGCTCTTACTGTCCATCTACTAGCCTCCAGAGAACACCAAACTGCCTTTGCTGCTGCCCTAAAAGCTGCCCACTCATCTTACTACTTTACAATAATTGACAATGGCTAATGCAATCCCAGAACCCCATTCTCCACCATAAACCACCTTCGTAGACATCAGAGCCAACATTGTAGCCTCCACAGCAGCTGAGACGCTGCCCACCTGTCCTCCCTTCTTCAATGGCTCCACCCTGTGTAGCTTCAAAGAAGTTACACCATCTGCACTTTTGGCCATACCAAATCCAAGCCCATTAGCTGTTCCCTTGACCCCACACTCACTCCCCCTGTTGAAGGCCTGTTCACCAACCCTGGTTCAATTTACTACACTCATCAACAAATCACGTCATAGTGGAGAGGTGCCCATCCATTTTAAAACAGCAGCTGCCACCCCACTCTTAAAGAAACCAAACCTGGACCAAGAACGCTTGTCCAACTACAGACCAATCTCCAACCTCCCTATCCTTGCCAAAGTCCTACAGAAAATCTTGGCCTCACAGCTCCAGTTACATCTTCCGAAAAAAAAAACCCAAAAAACTTTATGAAGCCCACCAATCCAGTGTTACACAGTAAACTGGTACCGAAAAAGTACCACGGTACTAGAGTTTTGAAAATAGTAACATACCAGCATTTTGAACAAAAAACAAAAAACGATACTTTTATTATAAGAACAGCTTTTTGATCTGGCTAATAGGACTCTGTCTCTTTAAGCACAATGCTGACAGCGGTGACGTTATGCTAGTGGTATGTGTGACGTTGTGGGACACAACCCTGACTGAGTTTGTAATGCAAGCCGCAAGCAAGCATAAAGTGAAGTGAACCGAGGTAGAGAGAGCAGACCACTTTTTCGTCTTGTTCAGAGACTAGACTTGAAGAGACAGCAGCAGCTTCAGCAACAACCGAACTCAATGACAAAGAGAGGGCCCGAAGTTGAATATGGAGCTATTCGGCTTTAAAGTAGACGAAAAAGGCGAGCCCACAAACACAGCAGCACACAGCATGGAAACGGTCCTGATAAAGGTCGCCAATGACCTGTTGATGCCAGCAGACTCCATGTCACCCAGCATCCTGGTCCTACTCGATCCGAGCGTGGCATTCAACACCGTGGACCAAAACATCTTCCTCCACACATCCTCCTCCACCACCTTACGACATGATTACTGAGACAGCCCTGAAGTGGTTCACCTCCTACTTCACCAAGCAGAGCTATCACGTGTCACGGGGGGGTTAGGTCTGATGACACTGCAGTGACATGCGGTGTCCCACAGAGGTCAGTGCTTTGGCCCATCCCATTTTGAATCTACTTACTCCCACTTGGACATATCGTCGACAACACAACATCAACTTCCACTGCTATGCCGATAACACCCAGGTCTACATTAAAATGGAACCCAATCCCACCGGCACAATCTCCACCCTCAACACCTGCCTGGAGGACATCCGCTCCTGGATGAATAACAACTTACTCCGGCTCAATAGTAGCAATACCAAGGCAATCTTGATAGGCACCACCAAACCACTTGCCAACGCCGGCAGCATTGGTGCCTCCCTCAATGGCCGACTCACTCCCCTCTCCTCTGTTGTCACCAATATTTGTGTTAAGTTCGACTTCACACTCTCATTCCAAGTCCATATCAAACACATCTACAAGATTTACTTTTTCACCTTAAAAATATAGCCAGACTGAAGCCATCACTTTCAAAATATGAAATATGGTCCATGCACTAATCTCCCGAATTGATTATGGCAATGCCCTCCTCTCCGATCTTCCAGTCAAATCTATCAACCATCTACAACT
The DNA here is from genome assembly GCF_029633865.1 of Lampris incognitus. NCBI lineage: Eukaryota > Metazoa > Chordata > Actinopteri > Lampriformes > Lampridae > Lampris > Lampris incognitus. The sequence continues at coordinate 35,767,190 of NC_079224.1, read as the reverse complement.
CATCATTCAGAATAGTGTCGCCGGAGTCTTCCCTGGCTCACAAAAAGTCCGTCCACATAACTCGCCCAACTCCACTGGCTCCCAGTCCACTACAGGATCCATTTCAAAGTTCTCCTCCTGACCTACAAACCCTTAAATGGCCAAAGCCCCAGTTACTTCAGTGACCTTATTACCACCCACAAACCCTCATGCTCCCTCCGCTCTAGCTATTACCCACTGCTCCACAACCCCGCTACACGCCCTCAGGATGATGGGAAATCGAGCCTTCTGCCCCCGCCCCCCATGCCTCTGGAACTCCCTCCGGAACCATCTCAGAACTGCCCCTTCTATCGAGGTTTTTAACAGTCCTTAAACCCTTCATAATGGGCAGGCCTTCTTTTAAGCATTTTATAGTGGCCCATCCTTCTTTTAATCCCCTTTTTACTTCTTTTCACTCTGTTCTTACTTTATTTTTATTTTTACAACATCCCATCCTGGTTTTATTCCCCCTCTTATCTTTTTACTTTTTATTTTATTATATAATTTTTTTCTTTTACTATAGTCTTATCTGTGATACACTTCGAGATCTGTCTCTGCAGATGATAACTGCTATACAAATTCAATTTATTATTTTATCATTACTGAAAACTGTGTGTGTGGGAAGGGGGGGTAAGGAGGGCATGTAATGCTATCAATTGCTTTTTAATAATCTCAGAATTACTTTATCACTTTCTTTGTCATTTCATGCACTTGCGCACATGAAATGAAACGAAACATCGTTTCCCCCAGCCCACAGCAGTACAACACAAAAGACAAAAACACATATTCAAAAACTAAAAGAACTAAAAGAACACATACATCCAAACTAACACATATATCTAAAAAAAAATCACTGTTCAGGAGAACGAACGTCAGCCAGAATGACTGTTGGAACTGCCGGTTTGCATGGGCTAGCAGTTAGCTTAGTCTGCCCCGCTTCCGTGTCCTGTCAGACTGCCCTCGGTGTTTCCTCTTTAGGTGCAGCGCCGGTCAGCGCCGTGGTCCTTGGGCCCACAGGACGCGGCAGACCAAGCTCCCTAAGCCGATCCAACGCTAGCTGGCCCAGCCAGACACCTTTGACACACCTCCCCGCACTCCACATCAACGACACTAAAAACACAGTCAAGGCTAGGCGAGGCCGCCGTCAGACTGCCCTTGGTGTTATCAGAACTGCCAGTCTGCATGGGCTAGTAGTTAGCTTAGCCTATTCTGCTTCTGCGTCCTGTCAGACCGCCCTCGGTGTTACCTCTTTGGGCACAGCTCCAGGCAGGGCCAGGGGTCCCTGGGCCCACAGGACGCAGCAGACCAAGCTCTCCCAGCCAATATAGTGCCAGCTCTCCCAGCCATTAAATGAAGACAAACTTAGACGCAGACGTGGACAAAGACACTGCATGGACAGCACTGGGTGAGGCTGCTGTAAACGTTGAATTTGCGCTGCCATCTTCCCACACAGGAAGTGGAATCTAATTTCTAATCTGTTTCTAAGTAGTTAAATTACCTCTGTGTGTGCAAAAGTGTCATTTAATACATTTAAAGAGAAGATATAAAAGATAAATCTTTTCCCATCTCTCTTATGGCATCATCTTTCTCAGAACCATAACATCTCTGACTAGACCTTGGTATTTTACATCCTGACCTTGAATCTCTACGTTAGTTTTCACCAGTTACCTTGCCTTAACTCATGGACACCATCTTATCTGACGTCACCCTCCAGCACCTTTCACATCATCGCCTCAAAATTTCATTTAGAAGTTTTACAAAATGCAGGACTCAGTTTACCCTCTATGTTTGTCATCATATTATGATTGTTCCTGGTCTTCTGGTTCCATCCCTGACTAATTTGAGATTGCTTGTGTCAAAACCATGCCTGGACTCAGCAATCCTCAGTAAATAAGAGACCTATCTCTAAGCTTACCTTTATTCATAATATTCTGGAAAGAATAGTTTCAAAATGATTCCTTGCAGTAATGAAAAAAATAATAACCTAGACAATTAATTTCAGCCTGACTTTGATAAATGCCACAGTACCAATAAAGTTCTTCTTAGTTGTTCCAATGACACCCTGATAAATACTGATAATGTATTAGACACATAAGACAAAAATAAGATTCGGTTTCACATAGGCATTATGCTACCTTCAACAGTCGTCGATATATCGCTTCAGCAGCATCATCGTGTGTGCGCATGTGCAATAGTCACATCACAGGACGTGCGACGTGAAGTAAGGCAAATTAAGTCAAACACCTCAAGCTACAACCTTTTGCTACTTGATATAAAAGGAAAAAATAAAATCACACAGTGCTCATTTTCCATGATTAATCTACAAGAGAAGTCTGTCTGATATAACATAATTTACTCCGATTTAAGGGTTCCTGGATACACGGAGTTTGTTGCTAGTGACATGCAGGCTCTGCATGCACAGCAAACCACCAATCACTCACTTTTTTGTTGTTGTATTTTTTATACCTTTATTAGGTAAGTGATAGTGGAGGAAGACAGCAAATGGAGAGAGAGAGGGGTAAGACATGCAACAAAGGTTGCCAGCCGAACTCGAACCAGCGAAGGTTGCAACCATGTGGCATGCGCTCCGACCATTCGGCCATGGAGGCGCCCCTCATCAGAATCATTCTTGATCAGTTTATCAAACAACAAAAGCAAGCCCCACTAGTCATCAACCACAACATGAAAACGGAGGAGGAACAGGAGAAAAAAACTGAAAAGATTTGGTTTTAAAAGGAAAAGCACTGTCAGTTGAATGGTTTTTTTTTAAATTTCAGATTATCTTTTAAGACCAGGTGGGGTTTTTTCCCCCTTCTTTCATTCACTGTTGTTTTTATTTTGGTGACGTACAGACTACATGTTGTGAATTTTGGATCGTGTGTATTTTGGAGCTTTTATTTCCAACCTGTATCAGCATGCACTTTTGACCGCTGGTAATACTTCTCTGCCTGCTGTGTGCTGGGAGCGCACAGAAGTTTTCAGTTCTCATGGTAGGATGGCCGCATATTTACACACTACTCTTCAACAAAAACCAAAATCTCTACAATTCAGCTTTTTTTTTATTACTCTTATTTTCTATGCAGATGCACTCCCCTACAAAATCACCCCAATGATTCTATAGTGATTAATTCTTTTCAAATAAAGATATTCAAGTTCATCCAGCCATTATCCAAGCCGCTTATCCAAATTAGCGTCGCGGGGATGCAGCAACCTATCACAGCAGGCATTGGGCGGCAGGCAGGGAAACACCCTGGACAGGCCACTAAGCCAACACATTTACACCTAGGGACAATTTTGTAAGGCCAATTCACCTGACCTACATGTCTTTGGACTGTGGGAGGAAACTGGAGCACCCGGAGGAAACTCACGCAGACACGGGGAGAAAATGCAAGCTCCACTCAGAGGACGACCCCCAAGGGTGGACAACCCCAAGGTTCGAACCCATGACCTTCTTACTGTGAGGCCACCGTGCTAACCACTGACGCCACCGTGCTGCGGCTATTCAAGTCATCCGATGAAAATTCCTGTATTTTTTCATATTGCAATATATACACTCACCGGCCACTTTATTAGGTACACCTTGCTAGTACCGGGTTGGACCCCCTTTTGCCTTCAGAACTACCTTAATCCTTCGTGGCATAGATTCAACTAGGTACTGGAAACATTCCTCAGAGAGTTTGGTCCATATTGACATGATAGCATCACGCAGTTGCTGCAGATATGTCGGCTGCACATCCATGATGCGAATCTCCCGGTCCACCACATCCCAAAGGTGCTCTATTGGATTGAGATCTGGTGACTGTGGAGGCCATTTGAGTACAGTGAACTCATTGTCATGTTCAAGAAACCAGTCTGAGATGATTCGAGCTTTATGACATGGCGCGTTATCCTGCTGGAAGTAGCCATCAGAAGATGGGAACACTGTGGTCATAAAGGGATGGACATGGTCAGCAACAATACTCAGGTAGGCTGTGGCATTGACACGATGCTCAATTGGTACTAAGGGGCCCAAAGTGTGCCAAGAAAATATCCCCCACACCATTACACCACCACCACCAGCCTGAACCGTTGATACAAGGCTGCGAATTGTAGCCTCAGTTTCCTGTTCTTAGCTGACAGGAGTGGCACCCGGTGTGGTCTTCTGCTGCTGTAGCCCATCTGCCTCAAGGTTCGACATGTTGTGCGTTCAGAGATGCTCTTCTGCATACCTCGGTTGTAATGAGTGGTTATTTGAGTTACTGTTGCCTTTCTATCAGCTCGAACCAGTCTGGCCATTCTCCTCTGACCTCTGGCATCAACAAGGCATTTTCGCCCACAGAACTGCCGCTCACTGGATATTTTCTCTTTTTCGGACCATTCTCTGTAAACCCTAGAGATGGTTGTGCGTGAAAATCCCAGTAGATCAGGAGTTTCTGAAATACTCAGACCAGCCCATCTGGCACCAACAACCATGCCACGTTCAAAGTCACTTAAATCACCTTTCTCCCCATTCTGATGCTCGGTTTGAACTGCAGCAGATCGTCTTGACCATGTCTACATGCCTAAATGCATTGAGTTGCTGCCATGTGATTGGCTGATTAGAAATTTGCGTTAACGAGCAGTTGGACAGGTGTGCCTAATAAAGTGGCCGGTGAGTGTATATCATAGGAAAAAAAAATATAGCAACAAAGTTTTTTCCAATATCATCCAGTCCTAAGGCATATGATTTAACAAGGAAAGTCACCTCCCCACCCCCCAACCCCGTGATTTCAGTTTTTTTTTTTTTTGTGATTTCCCCCCCGTTTTTCTCCCCAATTAAACCAAGCAAATGACCCCACTCTTCCAAGCCATCTTGGTCGCTGCTCCACCCCCTCTGCCGAGCCGGGGAGAGCTGCAGACCACCACATGCCTCCGCCCATACATGTGGAGTCGCCAGTCGCTTCTTTTCACCTGACAGTGAGGCGTTTTGCCAGGTGGACGTAGCACGTGGGACGATCGCGTTATTCCCCGCAGTTCCCCCTCCCCCCTAAACAGGTGCCCGACCGACCGACTTGAAGTGCTAGTGCAGCGACCAGGACACACACCCACATCCGGTTTCCCACCCGCAGACACGGCCAATTGTGTCTGATGATTTCAATTTTAAATACTTGGTATATTCACTACAACACTAATTGGAAAGAGTAGTTTTTCCAATATGGCTCTAGCAATGTATGTGCATCTACCCACCGGAGTGGTTGAGTAAAGTTTGGGGCTCGCGGCCATTCTCTGGTGGCGTGATGAGCTCCCAGATGAAGCTCTTGATGTTCTCATCTCCTCGGTAGTGGAGCAAGCAGAAGACCAGGATGACGCGACAGATCGTCTCCACATCACGCTCACCCAGACGCCGTTTACACCTGGCATGGGACAGGATATCCCTCCAGCGACCCCAACTGGAGCATGAGATGAATGGGAGGGGAAGAATGTTAATTCACCAAGGTGGGTTGACACCAGAAGGAACTCAGAAGTCTTATGGTTTACCTTACAAACTAATAGCCTGAATCAGAGCCCATTACCGTCAGTCCATCCAAATCCCCAAGAGGCAATGAAAGAAGGATTTACTGTCTTTTAGCAGTCTTTGATGATCTAACACCATCAGTGTATTCTAAGAACAGATCTAAGGTTTATAGAGGTTGATAAATCCTTTGAGATCTATTCATATCTGTGTTGAGGAATGAACCAGAAAGAGTAAAATGAATTATTGAGCAAAAACTCTTTCCCACCAGTTGGTGAATCTAGGTAAAAGCTTTGATACCAAATTGATTTCACCCATTAAGACACCTTTTGACCCACCTTGAGATTACTGGGAAATGAACTGTGCAATAGGTGAGAATGTTTGCTGTTGTTTTTGTATGTTCTTACAGTTGTGTTTTTTTTTGGGGGGGGGGGCGGCTGGTAGTATTGAACACTTAGCATGTAATTCACCCACCCATAGACAAGTAGGTGCTTCTCCACCCGGAAGCAGTCGGTGCGGCCGTAGCCTCCTCCACTGTGGCGTTCTGAGCGCCGAGCGGCCCGCGACTGTCTGGAGTTGGCGGGTGGGTACTCGTCGTCACTGTCCAGGTCAGAGAGCTCGCCACCTTCACCACGCAAACTAGAATACTGACGCGTCTGTTTGCGCACTCGGGGAGTGTCGATCACAAGGGTGTTCTTTGTGGAAGGGGAATCAAAGCGAGACGAAAAATTCACATTTCAGTGTCACAAAACTTATTTGAAAAACAAAGCCACCAAAGTTCAATGAAACTCAATAAAATTCTACTTCTGCACCAACTTTTACCTTGAAGAAGTGCTCACACTTCTGCTGTGAGATATTTAAATTAAATTATACGGCGGATGTTGGACTGGTCACCATTACCTTTCGATTGACAGAGTCAAAGTCGATGTCCGCCTTCTTGGCCCACTTCTGCCAAAACTCGGGGTCATCCAGAGCAATATCGTTGCGGTTCTCAGAAGCTACAAAACTGGCCTTGGAGAAGGTGGAGCCCTTGCCCTCACTCTCTATGGTGATGGTGGTAGCTCTGCGCTGCAGGATCTGGTCAATGTCCTCCTCGCAGAAGCGACTTCCTTCATCATTCTCATCCATAATGGCAGCATAGGCACCCTTCCTCAGCAGGTCCTCAATCTCCTTTTTGGAGAACTGCTGAATCTGTTGAGAATATAATCGGCAGCCATTTACATTACTTTTCCTCAAACTGAATCAATGAATTGCAATTTTGCTTAAACACGAAATCCCAAGCTCATAACTACAGACATAAGAGATGCATCATACATATAAAAGTTGAACATGTGCAAATCAACCATTAAATGACTAGTGGGTCTTCTTACTCCGTTAACGTTGCTCTCTTTGTTCCCACTCATGCTTTGCAGTACGGCTCGGTCCAGGCCGAGCTTCAGACTGGCTTTGTCTAGCATCTCCCTCTCATAGGAGTTCCTGGTGATTAGACGGTATACCTTGACTGCCTTAGACTGGCCAATACGGTGGCAACGTGCCTGGGCCTGGAAGTGGGGAAAAGAGAGTGAGGTGTCATATGGTCACCAGGTGACAGTTAGCACCCCCCCCCCCATTTTCTCCCCAATTGTATCCGGCCAATTTCCCCACTCTTCCGGGCCGTCCTGATTTCTGCTCCACCCCCTCTGCCAATCCGGGGAGGGCTGCAGACTACCACATGCCTCCTCTGATACATGTGGAGTTGCCAGCTGCTTCTTTTCACCTGACAGTTAAGAGTTTCGCCAGGGGGACGCAGCGCGTTGGAGGATCACGCTATTCCGCCCAGTTCCCCCTACTCCCTGAACAGGCACCCCAACCAACCAGAGGAGGCGCTAGTGCAGCGACCAGGACATACCCACATCCGGCTTCCCACCCGCAGACACGGCCAATTGTGTCTGTAGGGATGCCCCACCAAGCCAGAGGTAACACAGAGACTCGAACCGGCGATCCCCATGTAAGTGGGCAACGGAATAGACCGTCATGCCACCCGGACGCCCTAGAGTTGGCGTTTAAAGTATTAGTCTGTTGATGTAAAATACAAAAGGTTACAGCTTCATGAGAGTTGGTCATCTTAGAAACAGCATACATCTCTGGGGTCAGGCCAAATGACACATTGAGCATGGAAGACTTTATGTATGTATAAGTGATTTAGTATAGGTAATTAAGACTTGCTGGTGGTTTCCAGTCAACTTCAGACTGCAGCCTCGGTCAAATTCTCTTTAAACCAGAGAGAACAGACAGTACCTGCAGGTCATTCTGAGGGTTCCAGTCAGAGTCGAATATGACGCAGGTGTCTGCTGCAGTGAGGTTGATACCCAGGCCTCCGGCGCGGGTACACAGCAGAAAGACAAAGCGGTCTGAGTCAGGCTTACTGAAGCGGTCAATGGCGGCCTGTCGCAGGTTACCCCGCACTCTGCCATCAATGCGTTCATATAAGTATCTGGACAAAAAAATATAGGTGAGGAAAACAAACGTATGAATGATTCATCATATTTCATCATAACAATCTGGTGATGTCAAGCTAGATTTTGTCTAAGCCTCAGAGATCACGTCTTGTATAAAACAAGATCAGAACAGTATTCATTTCATCTGCGTTTCCATAGTGCTTTCATAAAGTATACCAAATTGCACATTTCAACTACTTTGCTTACAGCAACGTCATGTATTTACACTGAAACAACAGAATGAGACTGCTTCTGTAAAGCTGTGTGTCCTTAGGACACAAATAAAAAACCATTTCCTATATTTTTGTATTTTTCTCCTATGGGAAGGTTATACTTTCTATGGGAAAGTTGACCACTCTTGAACCAATGCAGGGACCTGACCTCTAATTAGCACATGGTGCTGTGATTACTCCATTTCTTTCCAAAGTGGAAACACTGGGTACACTCCATTTGGTCTTGCCGGTATATTGTATATTGCGTAGAGGAAAGGACAGGGAAAACCGAAATAGAGTGTCCATGGCAGGTATTGCATTTAATTGCTATTAGCTGATGATCAAACAATGGCAAGTGTTGACTAAGACAATACAAAGTACGACAATAAAATAACTTTTTCTTTTGGATTCAGCCATGCCAAGCCAACCAAAGATAGGTACTTTACCAGGCTACATTGTTTTCCATGCTGTTGGTATACATGGTATTTTGTTTATTTGCCACTATTGCTGTTGGTTCATGTGGGCAAAAGTGGCATGCGTCGTTTCATGTGCTGAAGTTAAAATGCAGTGGAAACCACGCCACTGTTTGGCGCGCACCCATTCTCAACCTGTACAGACGCTCAATTCAAGTCAGTTCTAGTTCCACTAACCAATAAGGATGAAGGAGAAAAAAGGGGAAAAAACAAACAACAAATGCTAGATCTATTTTGTCAAAACAGAGGGGAGAAAGAAAAATTAAAGTGAAAGGATCAGTGGTGTTGATTCCCAGAAAACACTTGTTTATTTAACACTGCATTTGTGGATTATCATATAAATTAAGAAAAAGCAGTTTAGAGGAATATTTGCTTTGTTGTAAAACTTATCTTTTTATGAAACAACTACTCAGAATCTCCTCCCATCACGCAGCACCTGTTTTCATAAAACGCTATCCAAGTGCTCAACTCCGATGCTAGCGTCGCTTTCTGATAAGAGGTGTCTGGTGGAGAATTGGTCTATGTGGCACATACCTCTTGTTAATGAGGTAGTCCTCCAGGATGTCTAAGCAGCGCACCATCTGAGAGAAGATGAGCACTTTGTGGCCGCCTGCTTTAAGGCGTGGCAGCAGCTTGTCCAGCAGCACCAGCTTGCCAGCAGACCGAATCAGGGCCTGCAAATGGAAGTCTGGTGCCAGTGGGTCGTACACCTCCCGCAGCTCTGCCACAATTTTCTCCTCTGCACCTAAACAGGAAAGACAGAAATCATTATCCAAAAAACCTGTTCTTGGTCCTACGTCTTACAGAATGTAGTGGGACTGTTTAACACCTTTCTCTCATTAAATTCCATGATTTCTCCACAACACAGACCACAATTCACATAATGACTTATCGACCTTCGTGTACTGATTGGCCCCAACTTTGAGTACCTATGTAACCACCAAGTGAGCAAGCTTGATGAGAACAAGAGAAAAATTTTCAACATTACATTACATTGGACGTAGCTTGGGAAAACCCTTATTTCTACTATTCCTGGTTGTCTAATGGTTTAATATGTAGTTATATCATTAAAACAACAATACTTATCATTAAAACAACAGTACAAAGGAAACTGAGTAAAGACAACACAAAGTAATAAGTTTGGACAGACTGAAGTCAGCCATGTTACAGACACCACTTTTGTTAAGGTTAGTACCATTAATGAGGTAGGGGTGGTTGCAGCACTTGCGAAGCTCCATCATCGTGTTGAGCAGATTGGGCACGTTGCTATTACTGCTGGCTCCTACACTGAGGAAGCTGAAGTTCCTCTCAAGGATGGCCCGGTAATACTTCTTCTGGATGTCTGTCAACTCAACCTGGGAGACAAGGGAGTCAGGTTTTACTACCACCAAATAAAAATCACATTATCTCAGTCTGATCGCAGGATTTTTTTTTTTATTCTGTTAGTTTGGAAGGGAGATTATTTCATGCGTTACTTGTTTTTTGTTTCTTCTTTTTAAAAAAAAACCTACCAAAGCTTGTTGATTCCATCTCTTTTGTTTACCATTTTATATTTTATTGTGCTGTTCTAACAAAGCTACGTTTAAATTTTGTCTGCCAGAGAGGCTGAGTGATTATCAAATGTAAAAACAAATGGTATAAGAGGTCTTCTGCAACAACAAAAATGAAGAGTTCCACTGCGGTCCTAATAGGTGCTCTCACCTCAATGATGGTCTCCTGTTTGGGCGCCAGGTTTTTCTCCACATCTTCCTTCAATCTTCGTAACATCATAGGTTTCAAGATGGCTTGCAGCTTCTGGACCTGAGAGTCAGAGGAAAAGGATTCAGTCAAGGCAGGCTTAACCGTACATCCTCAAATATGAAAGCATGCAGTACGAGAGAGCGAGCGAGAGAGAGGACTATGTGAGATGTTAGTTCAAAGACAGAGTCTGTGTAATCATATCGCACCTGTTCCTCCGTTTTGAGGTCACCGAACTCTCTGAGGAACTCTGTCTCGGAGGGGAACTGGGCAGGCTCCAGAAAGTGAAGCAGGCTGAAAAGCTCTTCCACCGTGTTTTGGAGGGGTGTGCCAGTCAACAACACCTTGTGTTCCTGAAAATACATAAATTGAAGAAATTACAGGGGAGAGAGTAGATGAAGAGAAGAAAAGAAGGAACAGAAATAGGGATGGCAGGAGTCAAAGAATAACAACAGGCTTTTCTAATTCATTGGAAATGAAATCCAAGGGGGTGATAGTAAAGCAGGAAAAGATGATGTAGAGGAGCAGAGGAATGAAAGATAATGAGAAGGGTTGAAGAGAACCAAGAGGAGGAGTGTAGGAAGGGTAGAAATATCACCAACATGTAAAGTAAAAGAGAAGAGACGCAGAAGGGCAGGGTAAGAGCAGGAAAAAAAAAACAATAGAAAAGAGGAAACAGAATGTTCTGCCCTTTCTCATCTGTTGTCCTCTGCATGCGTGATCCAGTAATCTGCTGTGAATCACTTACCAGGTCCAGCATCTTCAGGCTATCCAACAGTTTGCAGTTGCGGTTCTTGAGGCGGTGAGCCTCGTCGATGATCACACAGCGCCAGGAGATCTCCCTCAGCTCCGGGCAGTCGGACAACACCATCTCAAAGGTAGTGATAAGGGCATCAAACTTGTATGCGCCCGGGATCAGGTGCTCCTTCAAAACACAATACCTTAATCTTGAGCAATTTTACATACAGAACAGAGCAAGAAAGCACTAACAGGGACTTTGAAAGAACCCAGAGCAGCATTAAAAATGAGCTGACAATGAATTGTGAGTGAATGCCTACACACCAATGCCAGTACAAAGAAATGGGATGCATTGAAAGGCTTAAACCGGTTGTAGTCAACCATGTGCCATGGAGGGTCAAGAGTGTGCAGGTTTCATTCTAGTCAGACTCCATAACAGGTGATTTCACCGTTTAGTCCTCCTCTTTGAGTTGAAGGTGTGTTAACCAGTGAAATCACCTGTTGAGTCTGGCTGGAATGAAAAGCTGCATGCTTTCAGCCCTCCATGGCACATAACTGAGTGTCACTGTCTTAAACATATTACCGCTAACAAACTAACCACCTTCACTAGCTTACCTACCTTTTCATCCTTGCAGTACATCTCATACTGCTGGATCATCTGTCGGCTGGCCAGGCTGCCGTGGTAGACGACGGCGTTCATGTGGGTCCAGGTGGTAAACTCCCTCTCCCAGTTGGTGATGGTGGACAGAGGGGCAATGACTAGGAAGGGGCCCTGGACGCCAGCGGCAAACACCTCCGACAGCAGCGAGATAGACTGGATAGTCTTGCCCAGACCCATTTCGTCTGCCAGGATACAGTTTTGCCTGGGTTGCAGCAAACAGGAAGTATGAGGACTCCAGGAAACCTTCTTAGACTGCACTGGACTACTTATACTGCAATTATACTTAAGATGAAGTAAGTCAGGATGTCAGCATAAATACCTGTTGTACCAGTTGAAGAGCAGCCAGTTGACTCCTTCCAGCTGGTACTCTCTCAGGATGTTCCCACTCTTGTACTCTCGGGACTCCTCCAGCTTCTTCCATGAACTTGCCTGGGGCCTTGGCTGAGGGAGGGGAGAGAAAAATGAAAAAAAAGAAAGAAGAAGAAGCTGAAATTAAAAGAAAGCATGACAGCACTCCCCTGCTTACCATATAAAGTATTTTGGAAGCTGCACATACAGGCTGTCTTTTATGTTTGGTCTTGAATGCACACAGGATGCTTAAGAGACAAATTCTTGCTTTCAGTGGTGACTTGACAAAAGTTGAACAACCGCTGGTGTACCATCTTCCTCTAAATTGCTTGCTCACCGTTCGCTTAAGACGAGGTTGTCGTTGCTGGATCTTGCGAAACTCTTCAACTTTGCCCTCATCCACATCCTCCTTCAGCTCCCATGTGGCGTCTTCATAGGGCAGGGAACACCACTTGACCAGGTAGTAGATGACCGGCTGGGGGAGAGAATACAGTAGGTAATTAATAAAGACAGGTGGTTTTTTAGGCGAAGAACACACCCAGTTCAAGACGGCTACAGAAGAGGGTAGTTTGGAAACCAATATTAAAAATATCGGTCCAACCTTAAAAAGGGACAGCTAAACTTGGCTCTCACCTCTCCATTGTCCTTGTCCACACTGTGAGACACATCCAAGATCCTGTCCACTTCTACATAGTCTGGGTTGAATGACTCTTCATCCTGCCGAGAAAGAGAGAGAGGGAGGGGGGGGGGGTCAGGGACAGCTTTTTGAAATTAGGACAAAGGTGTGTACTAATCAATTAAAAAAAAATAAAATAAAAATCAAGCTTCTTGAGATTTCCTTGCGCTCTCTCTCACCTCCTGGAAGAAGTTCCTCATCTGTGCCTGTTTGGCTTTAAACCTCTTGATCTTCTGATGGATCCTCTTGTCTTTTTCCAGCTGCTCCAGACTGGCCCATTCACAGTGTAGGTAGGAACTGAGAATATAAGATGAACAAAATGTCCTTATCCTAAAGATTCCTCATTAAAAAAAAAAAGCCAATGACTTGGATTAGGCAAAGTACAGGGACTTACTAGTTCTTGTATTTCACAAAGAACTCCTCAACGTTCATGTACTGGCCTGGAGACACCTGGAAATTGTGATAGGACAAAAGTGGCATTTGATTTGTAGCTTGTGCTATGACAGAACATTGAAGGAAACATGCATTTTTTTTAAAATGGCATTCCCTAACCTCTTTCTTGGTCAGTCTCATGGAAAGAACTTTGTCTACAATCGCTGCATCTTCCTCGCTAGGGTTTTCCTGTTACAAAAAAGGAAAATATTCACAATAGTTTTACTCTTACGTGCAATTATATGATACCGTTTCAACATTCCAATTACACAACTGATCTATATCAATCAACAAATGGTTCGGGGATTAAAGAGATGTTTGTTTTGTTTCCGGTAATTTTTTATTAATCACCGCATGGTTAAATGAAGGCCATTACAGTGCTACAGTAATAAATCTCCCTCGCACCACAAAGAACTGCATGCTGGGTAGTCCATCTCCATCCAGCTCCATTTCCTGTTTGAGCTGCTGTCCCATATGTTGTGCTGCGGTCACACCACCGATGGAGGTCACAGGGGTAGTGTTTGTTGTAACATCTATGTCTTCCTGCTCGTCCTCATCGTCCGTTATCTTGATGTCCAGGTCCTCCGTGTACTTCTTCCTTTTTACCACCCGGTTGGAGCGCCTCTTCTAGCAGAAGAAGTGCAAGTTACATATGCAGGCTTGGTTCCTCAACATATATGTATACTATACATATGTAGGGCTGCAACTAACAATTACTTTCATTATCAGTTAATTTATTTATTTTTTCAAATCATAATTGAGTCAATAAAAATATCAAAATAATTATAGATGTCCATCTCAAGTTCCCAGAGGCCAAAATCATGTTTTAAAGCTGTTTGTATTGTCTGACGAGCTGCCTAACAGTATTCATTTTATAATATATGAATTGGAGGAAGGCAAGCAAATCTAATATTTGTGAAGCTTTAACTATATACATATATATAAAAACTTCATTAAATGAAACCCTCAACAGCAGTGCTCAACAAACAGACAAACAAATCATATGTGTGTGTGTGTGTGTGTGTGTGTGTGTGTGTGTGTGTGTGTGCGCGCGCGTGCGTGCGTGTGTATGTATCTGTGTGAGGAGGTTTGTGTGAAGTGTATACCGTTGACAGGTCCTCCTCCATAGCTGCAGGTGAGGCAGGGCTCAGCTCTCCATCAGAGTGGTCTGAGGACATGTTCCTCTTCCTTTTCTTTGCTCCTACTAAAGTAATGGTGCTGTCAGGACAACGGAGACAGAAAGACGAGAAGAAAAAAAAAAGGACACAGAAGGACAATAATTATATCAGAGCCAATGAGAAATGAGTCAGTCACTTATCCATCCCTCTCCCACTTCGACTTACTTAATCTTGGCCTTGCTTTTGCTCTTGTTCCCAGTCCCAGGTGTCCCTGTAGTGCCGACCCCGCCAACTAGGCCCCCTGCTGGCTTTGCCTTGCTCTTCTTGTCAACCCCGACTCCACCCTTTGCACCCACCGCCCCGGGAACAGGGCTTTTCTTCTTGCTCCCTCCCCCACTGGCCTTCTTCTTCGCTGCCACAAGTGTCACGGTGCCTCCAATCTCTGTGGGGGTCTGACTGGCTGGAAGCTCGTCTTGGTTCAGGACTCGAGGGAGGTTCTTCTCTCCACGCGCCTTTGCCCGGGCTATGGCCTCTGCCACAATGCGGTTTGCCTTCTCCTGTTTGCAAAGAGTTTCCACACGGCGCACAGTGACAGGCTCGCCGCTGGCCTTTGTGATGCGGATGGCCTGGGAGGCATTGGTGGTGGTGGAGGAGGAACCTGCCGTTGAGCTGTTAATGACTTTCACCAAAGAGACTGTGCCACCAGCCGAGGAGGCAGAGCTTGTCTGGGACACCATGGACAGAGAGATATTAAAGAAATACAAACGCTATGGTTCTTTTAAGAGTTTTAACAAAAAACCAACAAATAACATAAGGCCTTTTATAGAGATGCCAAATTTTGTATCACTATACGTGGTACCAAAACCACACCATTAAACAAAAAACAAAAAAAGGGTGGGAGCTGAAAAATCAGGAAATGTCACAACTCAACCATTGTGCAAGTTTAACTATCAAAACCTTTTTGGAATACATTAAATGTGAACATAACTGATTAAATGAAAAGGATTCAACAGCAGCAACTTTCAAAATAAAAAATGAAAGATACTTGATTTAAAGGCACCATGAAACAGCATTTACAGAGTATCTTGCTCCCGTAATGTGACATAGTTCCCAGTGAAATAGGACATTAGGGCAGGACAAAATGTAAGGAGAGATGGGATTTGATTTGATGGTGCAAAACAGTTTATGATATTGTGGGCTGGAAAGTTGCTCAACCGTCCGCCCAGACTGGGTAACACAATCACATAAACTTGGCTGCTTTAGAGGAAGTTATGGCGAATATATTTTTTCTAAAAAGCTATTTTCTCTTCTGAAGAGTTTTACCTCAACCAAGTTAAGGGTCTAAGGGTTGACTTTGTCATCCATTAACGTTCACAATTTCTACCTGTGATTCACTGTGTGAATGGTACTGATACTGATATCCTTTGATACTGTAACTTTGATTTAGGCCTGTTCATATAAACTAGACTTGATATGGTACCGTTTAAATGTTAGTAGCTTGGGACTGGGGGACCATGCAACACTAGCTTCTTGATCATCTGTAAAGACTCAACACAGACGATTTCTGCATAAAAGTTCTGACTTGAGAATGTTAACTCAACTTCATCTAGATGCTTACCTGAGGCTGAAGCAACATTTTGAGTGGCACAGCAACTCTCTGACCTCCTTGGCCCTGAGAGATCTGCATTACCTGCGGGCTGCCGCTGTTGCCTGGCCCTGAAACGAGCTGATACTGTTAAAACAGACAGAAAGGGACAACGTCACGATCTGCTTCAAGAAACTCAATAATTGCTTGGGTACAACAGAACAAAATGTGGATTACAACAGGATGTTTACAGAACAAGATGCTCAAAATCGACCAGCAATAAAACCACTGTTGCAAGACTGCTAGCTCTAATGTAGTGAGGACGGATACAACAAAACAACAGTGTCCATATGATTTAGGAATGATCTTACAGTGAAAGCATATATGGCATGACATAAAGGAAACAATCGTACAGGCATGTACATTTCAAGGTTCTCACCAATGACACTGTGAGAAGCAATTCAACACTAATATTAAAGTGTAACTTCTCCCCCAGATCTGAGCCTAACGCCACCCACTGCATAATTCTGAAAAATGCTTGAAAGTGGGCAAGGGGGCGTAGATCTGTGAGGAAGGAGTAGCTGGGGAGAGCCGCGAGGAGGGCCCGGTACGCGTCCAAAGTTGGCGCCACACACCGCTATGGTCCTCTCCACTGCTTCACCTCCAACAGTGTCGGACCCCGCCCTGCGAAGACACCCCGACAGCTACAAAGGCGGATGTGCCGCAGACGGAAGGGGGAGGTGGGTCACCCAACTCTGATTAGAGGGCGTTAACTTAAATTTCGTTAAATTTCATGACGTAGGTAAGTCCAAACCAGTCGACCACGTCAGCATTGGCCTTGGAAGGATCAGGGCTGATTTAAAACAGTAGATGGCACGCTGAGCCATTTTCAACCCACGAAAAGCCGATTTTTATAAATTTAGTAAGAAACGTCAACATTAACACCGGCACTGATGCGTTTCATCACCATACAGTCATATCATTTAGGTTGCAGCTCAAAAAATACATTTAAGTGTTTAGTACCTCTTTCAACATTTTTTCTTAAGTTTGTGATTCATAGTGCCTCTCAAATCCAAACTCTCCAAAAAATACGAAGTTACATGTTGAACCAGTTAAAGGATGTGAACTATCTAAAAGTCAATCTTCCTCCAAAACAAACACTGTCTGAATTGCACAATGCCCAAAACATTTAATATAATCATACGTAACTACTGTTGTACTTTTGACTCCAAATATACGGGGAAAAAAATCATACAAGGAAAGTTTCATTTGTTCTTGAGTAATTTATCTAAAGCAATCATCTAAATCACTTGGGCAAATGCTTGAAAAAAAATCTATGCGGAAGAAAACAGTTAATCTCAAACTTCAACATGTTTTTCTCTTGCTCACCTTCACCCCTCCCTGTTGGGTGGGCTGCTGCTGCACCTGTAGCTGAATAGTAAGGACTTTGTGCTGTCCTCCTGCCTGGCTAGCTGCCCGGGCCTGGGTAAGGGCTGCTAGTTGGCCACCCTGGAGAACCAGTTTGCCCCCAGGCAGTTGGCCCAGCACCAACCTAGGCTGGCCCTGCTGTTGGCCCCCTTGTGCTGTCTGGACCTGCTGGACTTGTTGGACCTGCTGCTGGGCTGCGCTAGTGGCCACCGTCAAGGCTTGACCCTGGGCAGTTGCAGTACCTGCCTGCGAGGGCTGTTGGAGGACCAAGGTGATCCGTTTTGCCTCACCACCCTACAGGATGAGACAGAAGCAATAGCAAAAGATTCCCCAATAGTGTGAAGGCTGACTTAAATCTATATCTTCTGAATCACAGATCTGACACTGATGGCAAACCAGAACAACAACCCAGGCCTTACCTGCTGTGGTACAGTGGTGAGCGTTACCCCTTGTGATCTCCCTGTGGAGGCAGCAGAAGCTGTTGTGACCTGCGTCTGGGCCTGCATGGCTGGCTGGAGCTGCACCTGAGCCTGTGGCTGGATCTGGATCTGTGCAGCCTGGCCTTGGGGTTGGATCTGGACTTGGGTCTGGCCCTGGGTAATCTGTGCCTGGGCTGGGATCTGGACCTGCACTGGCTGGCTCTGCGTTTGCTGCACCTGCTGGGGCATGGAGGTCAGTAGAACCTGTTTCACCGGCCCGTTGGGAGACTGCACCAGCCTCTGCACCCCAGCAGCACCCACCTTGACTTGAGCTTGGCCCGGGCTGGTCTGGTTCAAAACTGTCCCTCCTGGCAATATGGACATGCCAGGTCTCAAAGGAGTGCCAGATAACACGCGGATTACCTTTCCACCAGTTGAGCCTGTGGCTCCTGATACGGTCTGCAGCACCTGGGCTTGACCCTGGGGGCCTTTCAGGATGACTATTTTCCCACCGGCCTGCTGGGTGATGGCAGCTAGCTGCTGAGGAGTAAGCTGGTGAGTGATTTGTGTAAGCTGTTGAGTGGCGGTTGTGGTGGTGGAGGCAACTTGGGAACTGGCGACTGTTAGTGGTGAGCTCAGTAGGACAGTGGTGGCCCCACTGGTGATGCTGGCTACAGGAACGGTGGTCTGGGCCTGGACCTGAGGTTCGGCCTCAACAGGAGCTGGGGCCAGGGCTGCAGCAATGGAAACAGTCTGAGGGAAGGCCACTGGTGCTGGCTGCTGTATGGAGACTTGAACTGTGCTAGGATCTTGGATGGTAGTAGCTACTTCAGGCACACCCAAGCCTGTGGTGACCGTGAGCTCTGAGGCGGGCTCAGGATCAGCAGGAGGGTCTACCTGGCCCAGGGCCAGCTTTAGGGCCTCCTCCACAGGGTCAGAGGAGCCCTGAGAGAAAGAGTCATCTGGCAAAGCATCCAGGTTGAACAAAGGTGTGTCCTCAAACAGGTCCATGATGGGATCTGCCATCTTGCCCCCTCCACACCGGGAGATGGGCACAGTCTAATTAAATCTCTGAGGTTAAAAGTTAACCTGTCTTCTCGGTTTGTCCCAGTGTTCAAAATAAACAACTGGAAAAGTACTGAAGAGAAGAGAAAAAAAAAAAGAACACAATTAATCACAATGTTGAAAACATGTTTATAGTCATCTATATTGATTCCTCTGTGCTGGGAGAGGAGTCTTGAAATGCACAATGCACATTTACATTTAATTTGCACATTAATATTAATAGCAATATTTTGTCCTTAAGTTAAAATTCAAATTTTATTCTAATGATTTTCTTATCATATAGTATATAGTAATATGTATATTATATATATATGATTATTAATAACTTTGTTAAAAGAACCACTCAACGGTAGGGAAAGTGTTCAACAAATAAGGAAAAAAATAATCCAGGATTATGATTATTAATATTAATTTTGGGCAATTCTGTGTTCTGTCTTTTACCTGCCTCATTGTGTGTTGCATGTTTTTTGTCTTTTTTTGTGAACTTCTACTGCAACACTAGAATTTCCCTTTGGGGGATAAATAAATATCTATCTAAACTTAGCATTTATCATTAAATTAAATGTCTATCAAACAAGACAAAGCCTGTTTTGGACCTTAATTCCAATTTAGGTTTAGTCTATATCTTCTAATGGACAATACTGAAATGTCTGTGATGGTGAGAAAATAAAAGCAAGACAAGAGAAGGGCTTGGATAAGAGCATGCCCCCAGCTTATATATATATATATACCTTTGGTCTTCGTTTCTCTTTCAGCTCCTATGTCTCTCCACGGTGCACGCTGATAAGACGCATGTCCATTAGACGTCATTCCATAAATTCTTCTTTCTAAAAAAAAAGAAAAGACATTTAGTTTAACAAACCACATAAACAACTCTTAACAAAAAACAAGTTTCTCTTGCCAACCCGGCTACCTAGATGGAGAGCTATCAAAAGAATAGCTGTCACGTCAGCTCGTTTGACTACCGGTACCAGAACAATAACCTGTTTAACAGCGGTAACATGCAGTTTAATACCTGGGCTACGTAGAAAACAAAATCGGTCGCTTATTTACTATGGTCTATGACTGGACGTCTCGCATATCCCTCACATGGGTGGCTTTGCCCAGAGTTTGCTTAACTAGAAAGAATGTGTGATTCACTTAGAAGTGGGAGTGTAACCTCTATGGTCAGTTATAGATCACTTTGTGGGGATTCAGTTAAGTAGAAATAGTTTATGGAGAAGTCGGATGAGGAGGCTGCAGATGCCGGTAACGATAGATGCTCCTCTCTGATCTTGTTGCAGTTTCACACAAACCCGTCAGTTAGCATTAGCTTCTGTCGCTAGCAGACACACATATCGGAAAACATTACTATGCATAAAAACGCTATTTTAGCATGTGCAAACGAAGCGGATGGGACGTCTTGGGTGTACGGCTGGTCTCTCTGTCATTCACAAAGTCCACCGGACTGGTTCAGTCTCGTCAACAAACCGGACCAAAGCAAAGCAACGTGCCACAATAACCACTGCCCGACAACCTTCAGACCCGGGTTAGGCCGCGATGCTGTTTGGGGTTAGCCTACGTCTCTTTTTCCAGCGAAAATACCCGTCAATAACCCTCCCATCCGCCGCTCTTACGCTCTCTGTTATAAATTCTGGGCGCTAAATCTACCTTTGCGTCGACACACATGGCTTTCTCCATCTCAACAACACTGCGATTAACAGGAAACGGCCAGCGAGGAGCAGGAACTAACATTCCTGCCAGATTGTGCCCCCTCGAATTCCGTCCAAATATGATTGGCCTGGAGCTACGCGAGCCGGTGGCATATACAAATACTATTGGCCAAATTGGCTTTCCGTCTTACCATAAGGCCCATTTAGGGCGGGATGTAAGCAATTGTTGTAGTTTGGTTGAAGAAACAATAAATGCGGCCTAGCGGTGATCATTTGGCCGGGGTACCCCCAATATTGATAATTTTTCAGTCGCAAACGCGCACACAGCTGGTCCGTAGGGGTTGTGCATTAAAATGAACGGAGAAAATAAACGTGAGCAGTTCTTTTCGTTAGGATCATCTAGAGACCGTTCCATTGTTTGCGAAGCATATGCCGCCTATCATCTGACCTTTTAGTTTCCATTCTATATGGCCTAGAAGGAAGTCCATATAGATAAACGAAAAGAGACAACTTGTGACACGGTAGCGGCTTGAAGTATACGCCACAATCATGTGCAATAACTAACTATATGAAATCATACCAAAAAAACCACAAACACAAAAAAAACACAAAAAAACAAAAACAGATACAGACATTAAACAAAATCATCCTGTCCAGTGACGAATAACCTTTGGGCATGCATTAGACAATGACTTGCATCATGTTTACCTTCATCAGCATCGTTTCCTTTCATTTCTGTCTGATTGTGTGTTTGGAGCCCTCTAGGTGGTGGTAAGAGAAGATATTAGGTTACTAGGCTCAAGTAAGAACTGTCATTTGCAGGCAGCTGTATTGTATGCTGAGTGATGTGTTGTTGAATATCTTAAAGGAAGTCTTGCTCAGCGTCTGATTAGAAATGTGCTAATCCTGCAACCATGTCAAATTTTGACGATGTGCTAACTCGCCACTTGCATTGCTCATTGTCAGAAACAAAACGGAAGTGCTTGTCCGGGTCCTTGAACAGAATGTAACTACAGTAATGCAGTTTCAAAGAGCATGAATTGAAATGGGCAAATGTGATGAAATCAGAGATCATTTCCTTTTCTTTCTTTTCTTTTCAACTTTTCATCCAGCAGTATTATATTGAGATGAAACTCACAGTATAGGACAACTACAATAATCTATCTCTAGTCTCTTGGTCTGTATGACACCACAGAAAGCAGTCTTTCTATTTTTACAAAAAATTACCAGGTTGGCCATAGTCATAAAAAGTGTGTTTGTGTCATTGTCTGTGTGTGCACGTGTGCGCGCGCATGCATGTGTGTATGTGCGTGCTGTGTGTGTATGCGTTTGTGTCTCTGAGGGAGAGATACTGTACATAGAGAGAGAGAGAGAGAGAAGGTGGCCATGAACCAGGGAAGCGTAACTGACTGGATGTGGCAGCACACCACACTTTCTCCATTGCAGCCCTGCAGTGATGCGCCTGTTTGCTTGCCAAGGCTTCCATCTGTTTGTAGCCCTGTGAGGAATATCCGCTATTCACCACTCTTATTCTCTGTCCCATGCTGATTCCTGCTCCTTCCATGCCAATTCCACTGGCGAGAGCTATATTTACAAACAGCTGTCATGGTACTGGGAACAAAACCACAAGGGAACTATTAGATTAAGGAATAAAACCCATATCATATTACTAAACAAAATTATTTACAGTGCTTGTTTACTGATGAAGTTTTTGGTAAAAAAAAAAAGGCCCCCAAAAGCTTTATTAACTAATAAAGGACCTGCAGTTGATTATGGTGAGCAATTCCATACCCATATCAAAGGCAAAATACAGAGGATGGTGTTATATTATCTGCATTTATTTTAATATTTTGTTTTTTTGATACAAATTTTGTAAATGTTTTTTTTTCACATGGGAAGAAACAAGCAAATAGAATTTCAGATAGAAGACACAATGGCGCAAATCTAGTTTGTAAGCCAGGCAGGATGACATAAGGGATACAGGAATATTTCAGATATTTAAGATTTAAATAAAAACAAGTTAAGAGCTCCCACCTTGTCATTGCACCCAAGCCCACATCGCACAGAGACACTTTATTCATTGAGTATAATAACAAAAGTGAATTGTATACCTGAACTTCAATAAGCATTTATGGTATGCGCTCAGAGATCTGAATTCACACAGAAACCTGTGCTCGCTCATTTAATTATATAACCTCTTCCATCTCACAACATTTCTCTGTCTTTCACTTCAGAATATAACCAATTTTAAAAAATCTCCCCTTTATTCACTTTTACTCATCTTTTTATTGACATCCTTGGACACAGAATAAAAAGTTATGAATTATGCCCTCCCCCGGTCCTCCTCTTCTTTCTCCGTCCGTCCAACTGACTCACAGCTGAAAGACCAAGAACCCTGAGAAGGTAGAGTACTTCCAGCCTCCCATTAGATTGCCTCTTTCCAGTTTTAGGTAAGCCTTGTCCCCCCTCTCCATGATCACTAGGCCAGCATTGGTGGCAGCTTCTCTGGTCACATCCTGGTCCCCGGCAAACGCCGAGATCATTGGCCAGCCATTCAGCATCAGACTAACCTGGGAAAGAGTACAGAGAGAGCAACCACAGCTTAGCTGTGTGTGTATGCATATATGTATATACGTATGTGCATGTGCATGTGTGAGTGTGTGTGTGTGTGTGTGTGCATGACTGTCCCCCCCCTCCCTTTTTTTCCCCAATTGTACTTGGCCAATTATCCCACTCTTCCCAGCCGTCCCGATCTCTGCTCCACCCCCTCTGCCGATCTGGGGAGGGCTGCAGACTACCACATGCCTCCTCTGATACATGTGGAGTCGCCAGCCACTTCTTTTCACCTGACAGTGAGGAGTTTAACCAGGGGGACATAGCACGTGGGAGGTCCACGCTATTCCCACCAGCCCCCGAACAGGCACCCTGACCGACCACAGAAGGCGCTAGTGCAGCGACCGGGACACATACCCACATCTGGCTTCCCACTCACAAGACATGGCCAGTTGTGTCTATAGGGACGCCCGACCAAGCCGGAGGCAACACAGGGATTTGAACCAGTGATCCCTGTGTTGGTAGGCAACGGCATAGACCGCTACGCTACCCAGACTGTGAGTCTCTGTTTGCACACGCATTTGTGTGTGCTGGTATGATACCGTGCTAACCACCATGGAGTTATAGTATCACACCTGAATAGTTTGCCTGTTGTAGGCCTTCACAACATGGAAGTTGAAACTGTAGACTCCTCTCCGCGGTGCCAGGAAAACGCTGCTCTCCTGGTCAAAGTGACTTCCCACATTTACCAGAATCTAAATAAGGGATGGAGAGTAACATACAGCAAGGATTACGGGGATACATGATAATGAGAGAAAATGTGTTAATTTTGCCCTGCTAAGCAGAGACCTTACTAAGACAGGGACGCAAAATGACAAGGGTGAATATGAAGCCATTGGAAACTTCATTAGGTGTTTTAAAGTAAAAAGTGTCTTTGACTTACATGGTCAAAGTAGATGATCATGGTGCGGTTGCTCATGTCTGTGGGCTCGTGGTTGGTCTGCCGGGTGGCAGAAAAGGCCACCCGGCTGGTGCCTGAGCGTACAGACATGCCCAAGGCGCTACCGGCAGGCTCAGATGAAGGAGTGGAATCACACACAACCAAACATTTCCCCTCGAGGACAATGGGCTCTGTGTCATTCTGCCCCCTGCTGCCCAGAGGTCCCAGAAACAGCAGCGCACTCAGCAGAACAGGGAGGTCCAAATGAACCGGCTTGGGATGCATGGCAGATTTGGTGGTATTTAGCTGGTATATCGGAGAGTGATTCTGCTATTGCGGACAGTCACTTCGGAGGACGTAAGGCCTTAAAAAACATGCCACAGTGACAGAAATTATAAAAAATAATCATAAATCTGAGGTTGAACCCTGTAAATCTCAGCCTATGAGGTCAAATTCAAAAGAAAGGCGACCCTATTATATCCTGATTGACCTCCTCACGGTCAGGTTTTGGCTGGCATGAGCAAAAATAAAAACTAGATATGTCTATGAGCCAAATGATGAGGAAACAGTCTAAACTCCTCTGATTATTCCCTCACTAATCCCCCCCCACACCACCACTGCCATCTATTCATAGGTCCCTGCCTCCACAGTGGATAGATTACATGCTGCTTGGCCACTTCCTCAATAGGGGGCAGTGTGACAAGGGCGAATAGATGTCTGGATAGGCTCCAATTGGTTCCCTCAGCAAACGGGACCTGGGAGGGAGGAAGGCAGGAGAGAGAAGAGTAAGGGGGTCGGTTCGGGCCGTGAAGGAGGGTGGGAAAGGTAAAGTTGTATTGATGGAAGCTGATGGCAAGGAGGGGGAGGAGGTGATAGAGGACAGTATTAAGAAAAGGAGAAGAAAAAAAGGGATGAGGTAAGATTCTGGATGGCGGTCAGCAGAGGGACGTAGGATCCAGTAGGGAGAGGGGGAACAACTCCACTGAGTGGCCATCTGTCTTTCACACCTACCCCCCCGACAGTTAACATGCACCCCACTACCCCCCCTCGTTCTAACTCTCTCTCTCTCTCTCTCTTGCTCTCTCTCTCTCTAGTTAGTCAGAGTCAGTTTTATTGGCCATGTATGTTTGCATATGAGGAATTTGACTTGGTTTGTTACTCTGTTACACACACACACACACACACACACACACACACACACACACACACACACACGCGCACACACACACACACACACAAGTAAAACTAAATACAAGATCAAAAAAGAAATAATAATAATATATAGTATAATAATATAAAAATAATAAATAATAAAAAAAGATACAATAGAAAATAAAGACGTGGTTGAAAAATAAAGATGTGACCAAAAAAAAAAATTAAACAATTTTTGTGCCGGTCCAAGTATGAGCAATATTCAATGTGATGGTAAGATATTGGTGCTGGAGAGCGTAGAAGTGCACATAAGGTGAAAATGAATACAGCATGCTATTAACTGTGGATTTGATAAACAATAATTAACAAATAAAAATTCCCAGATTCAAAATTGCTCACGAACCTGTTATATAGATGCACAGTTGTTGATGTTGACAGGTGATTTCTGCTCTCTCTCTCGCTCTCTCTTACAAATACATATTTACACACACACACACACACACACACACACACACACACACACACACACACACATACACAAACTCAGTCTCTACTTCTACAATTAACATATTTCTGTTTTCCCAATTCGATTCAACTCAAACGTGCTAAATAAAGCCATTTATTTTCCATTCCCGCGGCTTTACAGCTCAGCTTTGCTCCCCCACAGCCACGTTTGGGCTTGTTTCTGATTAGCAACCGATTACGTACAAACAGCTCGTTCACAATCATATAAAAATGGTTTGGAGACACACATCCCGTCTCCCCTGTGATTAAATAAAGCATTTACATGGCTCCGGCGCTGTTGTCTTTCAAATTGTTACCACATTCAACCCCCCCCCCCAAATCATGTGTCAAGATCGCGTGTAATCATGTGTAAATAACCGAAAATGAGGTATTTCCTCGCCAGGTTTTAGCCGAAGCATTTATAGCCCATTAAAATGAAGTTGAAATGAGGATGTCACCTGTTTCCATCCGGGTGATGTACTTCTCGTACTCCATTTGAGGGAAAAACAAGTTGTTTTCTCTGACACGGAGTTCAATGTTTGAAAATCCCTCTTTTCACCCGTCTCTCACATTCACTCATAACATGTCACCGTCTCTTCATATGACTGCGCTGGAGTATGCTGATCTCTCTCTCTCTCTCTCTCTCTCTCTCTCTCTCTCTCTCTCTCTCTCTCTCTCTCTCTCTCTCTCTCTCTCTCTCTCTCTCTCTCTCTCTCGCTCTCTCGCCCTCTCACCCTCTCTCTCTCTCCACATTCACCCAATCAACTCTACAGTGATTCAAAATAGGACACAATTTGGTGAACTATTAGTCAGATTTGAACATTTATTCCCAAATGAAATAGCTACTGTGTGAAAAAAACGCCATCTCTTACAAAATGTCACTGGCATAAACGTTAAAGTAATGTAACAGTGGACTCAATCGGCATCTCAAGACCTTTGCTTACAAAACAACTCCCCCCCCCCCATCTATATTCATGACACTGTGCAGGGTTTTCATTCCCGGGATATTGTGATCGAGATTGCATTTCTATACATTTTGAGATGAGAGTTGTGTTCTGTTTTTGAACCCTCATTCACTCACGCTGGTACAATTATTGAGCAGGATATACGTACACCTGAGCCCTCAACCCAGACAGAGTCGGTTAATAATTGGGTTAAAATATCCCCATCTTGTGGTAAAGTTAGGGAACTGCACACTACTGCTGAGCAACAATTGTGTAGTCGCCTCCAGCTTCGCGATTTGTCCATGTTTGGTGATACAAACCATTGCTATTTCTCCCACGAACACCAATAGTAATGTTTAATTCTAATATAAGTCAAGTAATGGCTCACACCACTTTAATTTGCAACTCTAATTGTGTTTCAAACGACTTTTCAATATTCTCTACTGGAAATATGTTCCATATCAATAACCTAAAGTGTGGCTATTCAGTTTAACATATGACTCCTCTCATGGTTTTAAAAGTCACACTAAAATCTGAAATCACTTTTATATTTTCATGTCTAAAACCCGCGGTGACGGCATAATAAAATATTCAGGTAAACATTTTCTATTTGTAAATGACTAACATTGTGTTTTTATACCGTTATTCGAAACTGCTTTCAATAGCCTCTTGAACTGTGAGGGGGTGTTCTATTGTTATTGGTATTCATGAGCTAATCTTTCAGTGACAGGTGCAAGCAATGGTTGAAGGTGAGGGTGGGCGGGGTTTCATATTTTGATGATTTGATCTGATTGGCTGTATGTAAACGAGTGCGACGCAGTCATTTTTTTCCGTGACACTCAGCACGACTTTCAAACTCGCTGAGGATCATGGGTAGACTAACGTAGCCTTCCGCTAGTGAAAGTGACCAAAACAAGCGTGATTTCTCAGAATCGAAGGAGAAATAACGAAAACAGATGGGCTTAACACTAGCCTGTCATATTGTTGAGGTATCAAGGACACTTTCGTGTTTTTGTGTTGAGAAATGTTAATGATGTCTTTAAAATCCACAGGTCGATATGCGACGGATCCTGTCCGGCCCGCCCAACGGGCTGATAAAATTAAAATAAATAAATAAAACAAGGACAAAATGTGATTAACTGTTACGGTTGAAAGTCGTGCTGAGTGTCACGAAAAAAAGAGGAAAATTCGTGTCCACGTACACAAATCAATAGATTAAATGTGACTATTTCACGACCTGTCGTGAGACTGGGTAGGATGACGTCATGAACATCAGAAAAAAACATCGGCTGAGAGAAGCTGAAGAGAGTTCTTTTAAAAAGAGAAAAATAAAAAAAACAATTCTACCTTTCATACTTTTTTCAGTAGAAAAAGACAGCACAAAATGCCTGATGATTAAAGTTTTGAGGAATGTCAGAGAATATTAATATTTTGAATTTCGGTCCGACTTTAAGAGTTTTGGCAGTCAGCTCCTTTTATTATTTTCCCTCTTGAGAAAATACGTATATTTAAAGAGAGAGGGAGAAATCGTGAGATTTCAGTAGGAAGGTTTCATGTGAGTTTGCAGAGTCATGGGTTTTAATCCTCACAGCCGTCTGTCCATGGTTTTATAGTTTGTCCATAGTTTTAGTTTTATTCATGTTCCATTTATTACCTCAGAATTTGACAATAGAGATGCGACTGTTTAGCTCGGCCTTGTAGAGTCCAAAGCCCAGGCACACAGGCTGGGTGAAGGTGGTTGAAAAAGTGTGGAGGTGGGAGAGGTTGCCGGAGGTCCCCACCTCAGAGAAGGTAATGGTGCCTGCGCTGCAGTCCAAAGCCAAGCCGACACGGTTGCCAATCATCTGAGAGGAGAGGCGGGTCTTCCTGCGGTTGTGCCAGGCAGCTAGCTTCCTGTCATGCTGTTGTGTCAAACTCCAGGACACCTGGATAGCAAAAACACAGGCAGTTTAGCCAAGAAGAAAGTTCTTCAACTGTTCCTCTGTTGGATGAAGACATGCCTGTGAAAGGACCATGTATATTTTCTTACACATTTACTACAAATCAAATTTTACATTACTCCCAACAATTAGTAGTATTTCAGCGCTTTTGAATTCATTTTTCTTACCTTTCAGTCAGCCATTACTTTCCATTAACTTCAGAACAGTATGAAATCAACTTGCAGAAACTTGAAACTTGCTTAAGATGGGTAACCCATTGTGGAAAATGTCTTAATGTTATAAAAAATCAATAGGTTTATTTTTATATGTTATTTTTATTAACCAAGAATCAAATGCTGGATTATAATGGTAACTACTGCAGGCAATCAGTTTTTTTATTAGTTAAATATACGAGCCGTGGAAATAATGGTGTAAAACATAGCAGGATAAGAATTGTTGTATACTGTTAACACCACTAGATGGCAGTCGGTGTAACAGGCCACATTAGGCCCCATTGCCTAAAAGGATTGAGAAGCCATTAGATTCTGGATACCAAAACAATGTCTTGATAAGAAAATAATGGTGTATAATGGGATGTGATCTAGAGTCAAAGGTGTGGTCTAAGGTTAAGCCCCACAATAGGTGGGGTTAAGTTACAGTATAAAAGAGTATGCTTTGGACAGGTTGCTTCAGTTGCTCCTAGGACCAGCTCGATTTGTTGATGTACCTTTTATGTGCTAACACAATAAACCTACTTACATCAGACTTGAAGGCATTGGACACTGAGTAATTGCATTGGACACTGAGTGATTGACTTTATTTAAACAGTGTGCCAAGAAGAAATTCTCCCAGGAGAGATTTGGGGAAGCCGGACGTCTGGACGGTGTGGGCTGCAGCTCAGAACAATGGTGGCGACCAAAAAGAGGTAAAGCAGAGCCTGTTTACAAAATCTACATTACTGGTTGTTTCTGAGAGGTAGTGTATGGCCATCTGGATTAAAGCATTACTTGGCCTCTCCTCTACAGAACCTAAAATTGCTAAAAAATAAAATAAAATAAATAAATATATAAAAATACAGAACTTGCTAAACTTGCTTAAGAGTCTGATGTGATATTGTGTGCATGAGGGGAAGAGAGAGTCAAGGCCAGAACAAATTCATGTGTAGGTGGGTGGAAAGACAAAATGACTGAGCAAGTGCTGGATGTGACGAGAGTGGGGTGGTTTGAAGGATGGATACATTTGGTCTTGAAGGATTACAGGCAGTAAGATCAGAGGCAGGAGAAAAGGAGAAGAATAGGGGATAGATTTGTTGCGTTGTCTTGCGTTTTCTTGTGCGTATAAAAAACTGTAGACACCACTCTTTTTGTGTTGAGGAAGTATATCAGGGAGAGGCCTGGTTTTAGCTGGCATAACGCCTGTGGATACCGCTCTACTTGTGTCGAGGAAGTGCATCAAGTAGAGGTCTGAACAGGCAGCTAGTTACTAAATAAAGTCGCTAAGAGGACTGCGACACTTGCCAGAATCTGAGGAGTACTCAGAACAGTGTGAAAGTGTGCAGAGTGGTGTGAATGTGCTAGCAATTGTATGAATGGAAAGTGAGTCTGACAGGATGCAGAACAGGGCAGGCTATCCTAACTGCTAGCCCATGCAGACCAGTAGCTCCGATAACACTGAGGACGGTGTGGTGGCGGCCTTGCCTGGCGTTGACTGTGGTATTTTTGGTGTCGTCATGTGGAGTGCAAGGAGGTGTGTCAAGGGTGTCTGGCTGGGAAAGCTGGCGTTGGATCAGCTGGGGGAGCCTGGTCTGCTGCATCCGGTTGGCCCAAGGACCCACCTGATGCACCACAGCCCCTGCCTGGAGTTGCACCCGAGGAGGAAGCCCCAAAGGCAGTCTGACAGGATGCGGAAGTGGGCAGGCTAAGTTAACTGCTGACCCATACAGACCAGCAGTTCCAACAGTCATCCTGGCTGGCGTTCGTTCCCTTGCACAGTGACTTTTTTGTTGTTGTTTTTGTTTTGTTTAGTTTGGATATATGTGTTAGTTTGGATATGTGTGTTCTTGAAGTTCTTGTAGTTTTTGGATGTGTTTTTGACTTTGTGTTGCACTGCTGTGGGCTGGGGGAAACAATATTTACTACATTGGAAAGCGATATTGGAAAAACCACAAAATAGAAAATATATACAAACAAAAGAAGACGCCTAGTTGATGAAGTTATATAGTATATTATAAGGATCGGTGTGGAACATCTTAAAATCTGGAAAACTCATGGAAAGGGAGCAGAAAAGGAACTGACTTTGTTAAACAAATAAATAAAAAGGATACCCCAATACATTTTTATTCTATGCAGACGACATACCACAGACGCAATTTAAAAAAAAGTGTGTGGTCTCATTGGTGGGTCTGGGGTGTCCGCACTGTAGAACAAAACACGTGTACTGTCATGTCCCTGAATCGTTAGGGGAAAAGCTATATGAATGGTAGGAGAAGAGGAAGTGAAGATTAAGCAACAAACTAATTTGGGTGAAAAAAATATTGTTATCTGCTTTTGCCATTGCAGTTGTGGTAGCGTGTTAACAGCAATTATATGGATAATCAAATAGAGGTGGGAGGTATAGAAACTCAAGGGATTAGAACACATTGTCGGTTAGAACACACATACAAAGTCTCAGAAGGGGAAGACGACTGGCAAGACAAATCCCTAATTAGGCTGAAACTGTGGCAGATCACCCGGTGAACTAATTTGAAACAGGTTAAAACCGAATTCCCTCACATACTGGGGAAGCCAGTGTTGTGACGATTGTGGACAGAGGAAACACTGTGAAAAATGTTAGAACGCCTTTGCCAGAACCCAGAGGAGGAGGCAACTCTCCTATTAAATAAATTTTTTGGTGTCCCTGAGAGAAATGCAATTGATGGCCCAAATAGACCGTTGATAAATCCTAGGCTAGTACTGACCATAGTCTCTAGAACAGTTAAGTGGGAGACAGGTAAATGGGGTGATATCATTAGGTGGAAGAGACCTGCATACCTAGCACCTTGATCCAGTATGTGGATGATTGGTTGATGTGCAGCCCCACAAAAGAACAGTGCGAGACTCTGTTGCAGTATTAAAAGCCCTCGCAACAGGAGGACACAAAGCCAGTAAAGACAAATTGCAGTTCTGCCAACAAGAGGCTGAATACCTTGGCAGACAATTGAGTGGTGTTAAAAGACTAATTGCACCCGCACCAGTTGAGTCTATCATTAAGGCTCCTAAACTCCTAGCAGGCCATGGATTTTTGACTATGCGCTCAAAACATCACCCTTGCACATTAAAAAAACGGGTCAAACAAATAATGTGGCCCAATTACAATGGACTGAGGAGACAGAAGGGGCTTTCCAAGCACTAAAAGGTGAAATGCAAGCGGCCCCAGCATGAGGTAACCCAGACTATGCCAAACCATTCCATTTGTATGTTGCAGAGCAATCAGGCTTTGCCAGTGTAGTTTTAATGCAAGACACTTCCACAGGGAAACAACCATTGGCCTATTATACCCCTAAATTGCACACAGTGGCGCAAGGACTGCCACCTTGTTACCAGGGATTGGCAGCAGCTGCATTTGCATACCAAAAAGCCTCCACTTTGACCATGGGCCATCCAGTAACATTATACACATCCCATCAATTACATGCGTTGCTAACGAGTACGCAATTTGTTCTGAACCAAGCCACAAAAAAAAAAAAACTGGCTATGAAGTAATCTTGTCAGCACCAGAAATTAACATCCAGCATTGTACCATTATTAACCAGAATGGTATTGCCTGTGGATGGCACCCCACATGACTGTTTCCAATGCACCACCATTTTTCTGAAAGCATGGGATGATCTGCACAATACCAGCAGAACTCACATTGTTTGTTGATGGTTCATGTTATAGGAAATCATGCGGGATATGACATCACTTGTTTAAACGACGATGGCATTTCCTTTTCTACAGTACAGATAATGATGGTTGATCAGTCATGTTTCGCTCAATTAGCAGAAATCAAGCCTTAACAGCTGCGTGTAAATTGGCAGTGGGCAAACGTGTCAACATTTACAGACTCAGCATATATGCATATGGTGTATGTCATGTGTATGGCACAATTTGGAAACAGAGAGGATTTCAAAGAGCAGATGGTATATCTATTGCACACGAGGAAGCAATCTCCTATTTGCTAGACGCTATGCATCTACCCATGGCAGTGACCATTATGAAATGCCCTGCACATCAAAAAACGAGGCACTATGATAAGTCACAGATCTCGGACACCAGAATTTATAGGGACTAATCCCATGCACTCACAGGGGGACACGTCACGTACACATACACTTTGCCAGTATCTGCCTCACACACTCCCTGGAACACTCTGGATAACATCCTTCTTCTTAGTCTTTTCTCCCCCTTTCTTTTCTTGTCTTCTCCTTTATCGCTATAACTGCTATCCTAAACTGATATCGATAAGATCGATTTAATTATGTTTTGTCGAACACACGTCAGTGTCTGTTTCTATGTCCATGTCCTATCAGATACATGTGGTCATTTTTCGTTTCAAAGTTTCCTTGTTCCACTTGTGGTGACTGTCCCTCTCTTGGAGAAGCGATGCTGATTGGTTGTTTAGCTTATATATGGAAGAGAGGGGGGTCGGTGGTGTCTATAAATGTTTAACAAAAACCCCGTGCTCTTGTCATCCCACAGATCATCCAAAGGACAAAGGAGTTATTGGAAGTGGTTCTTGATAATTAATAAAGATTGCCTTTGCAAGGGGAGAACCTGAACTCCACTTGTAGATTAACTCTGTCTAGGACACATTGGCATATAAATTCCCTGTGTTGTATGCCAAGCCGACCAACAGCACAGATTAAAAAAATAAAAAAAATAAGATAAAAACAAAATACGAACTGTGTGGGGAAAAAAAAGAAATAAATGGAAACCAATGGCTGCCTGGCGGGTTATAAAAATACATTCAGAAAATCTAAAACACCATGGTATGCTTTCGAACATGGTCAGCAGAAATGTAAAGTATGTATAGTGTATGTAGTATTTGTAGTAAATTGGCAAAAACACCAGTATGGCACTTTAAGCATGTTTCATATCAAGTTCAACACTTTACACACAGGTTACCTTGTTGTTCCCAAAGGCGTTCCCCTCCTTCCCCTTTCGTCCAATGCTTCTGTAGCAAATGCCGATGTCCCAAAATCCCTCAGCCTCCAGCTCCCAGTAGTGAGTCCCTGAGGAGAAGGTCTGAACTGTGAGGACCTGCGTCCAGTGGTCAAAACGTTCTGGGTGAGTGGCACACGGCAGACGGGTTTTAACTCGCGTGACTGTGCGCAGGTCATCAGAGATGCTCAGGAGAGGATGGGCTGTGTTGGTGTCCAGACTCAGTGGGCTGGTTACTGTATGAAAGAAACACATACTTACATATGGAATGGCACAGAAGATTGAGATTTTGAAGTATTTCTTAAAGTGTTGTTATCGGTTGACACTGGTACACTGACTGCAGGCGCGCTAACGGTATTTTCTCATAATGTATTTCTGCAAAACATTTCCATGTTGCTGCTCTTGTACAGCAACATTCATGTCTGATCAAAATCCGCAAACCCATGTCCAGGTAGCGTAGCGGTCTATTCCGTTAACTGCCAACACGGGGATCGCCAGTTCGAATCCCAGTGTTACCGCCAGCTTGGTCGGGTGTCTCTACAGACACAATTGGCTGTGTCTGCGGGTGGGAAGCCGGATTTGGGTGTGTGTCCTGGTGTCCCACGTGCTACGTCCCCCAGGTGAAACTCCTCACTGTCAGGTGAAAAGAAGAGGCTGGAGACTCCACATGTATCAGAGGAGGGATGTGGTAGTCTGCAGCCCTCCCGGATCGGCAGAGCGGGTGGAGCAGTGACCAGGACAGCTTGGAAGAGTGGGGTAATTGACCGGATACAATTGGGGAGAAACCCCCCCCCCAAAAAATCATCAATCCTATTTAACTTATCATGGTTAAATACCTTGAAGCAATCACGATAAAACATTCAGTGTCCATTTTACTTGTAAATTACTAATATTGTATTTTTTATACCTTTATTCATAATTGTTCCAAACAACTGTGAGGGAGTGGACTAGTGTTCATTAATATTCATGAGCGGACCTTTGAGTGACAGGTATAAACGAGTTAGCAGTAAGACTGGGTGGAATTTCATAAGTTGATGATCTGATTTGATTGGCTGTAAGTAAATGAGTGTGTTTGATGACATGAGTATCAGGAAAAAAAAGAGTGGCTGAGAGAAGCTGAATTAGGGGGATCTCATCTGTAAAAACTGAATTCCATCTTTTGTACTTACAATTTTTTCAGTGGAAAGAGACAGTATGAAATGTATGATCATTTAAGTAATATGTGACATTAGAAAATATAAGTATTTAAATTTCGGTCCAACTTCAACATTCGCTTGAAGTTGGTAAACCAAAGATGCCAGAGCAGGATTTGTCTTCCTCATCACAGTGTTAATGGAGGTATAAATAAGAATTATTTCTTAACTAATTTCCATCCATTATCTCAATGGATAATTAGCCGCTTATCCCAATTTGGGTTGCAGGGATGCTGGAGCCTATCCCAGCAGTCATTTGGTGGCAGGCGGGGAGACACCCTGGACAGGCCACCAGTCCATCACAGGGCCCACAAATTCACACCTAGGGACAATTTAGTACGGCCGATTCACCTGACCCTATACGTCTTTGGACTGTGGGAGGAAACCGGAGCACCCGGAGGAAACCCACGCAGACACAGGGAGAACATGCAAACGTCACACAGAGGATGACCTGGGATGGCCCCCAAGGTTGGACGACCCCCAAGGTTGGACAACCCCAGGGTTCGAACCCAGGACCTTCTTGCTGTAAGGCGACCATGCTAACCACTGCGCCACCATGCAGCCCTTAACTAATTTGCCCAGTCAAACTGAAAAGAGCAGTATCTCAGCCACTCACAAAGTTCTCTCTTGAGTTCACTGAGGCAGCGTAGAGTCTCAGTAATGAACTGTCGATATTTGTTCTCCACCAGCTCCAAGATGAACTTCCTGTCCAGGCTGATGGGGTCAGGGGTGAACAAGGGGCAGTTCAGGTCTTCCAGTAACCTACAATAGAGAGGCAAAACATCTTGGAAATTATATTGAAATTTTATTTTTGAGAATGACCCAAATGTGCTCACGCATAGACGCAGACAAACACACATGCACTTTCTCCTACATACATCAACTAACATGTGCAGGTATACGCACGCTTATACTCACATGTGCACACCTACAAGAACCTCCTAACTTCAAGTTAGCAGAACTATTTTGCTTTGCACTTACTTTGTGTCATCTGACTGAAAAGCCTGGAAAGAGAGGACAAAGTGAAGGACAGCTGAAACAACACGGCAAGACAAGTAACATTTATGTATGGGTGATGAATGACAACACAAAAGGCTCCTGTTGAATGTGGACAGATTTTCCACCAGCTTATACTGTTATACTGTTGGTTCATTTGGATGCACATCTTGCCAAATAAAGGCATCTGAGAGCATCTACTGCTCATTAGCTAAATCTGCACACCGGCATGTTAATTTGATTAATTGGTTTTGCTTGACAGTTGTTTTTTTTTAAGAAGTTTGCGACCACAGTATTACTGATATTTACACAAACTTCATCCCAGGGGTTCATCTCATCATCAGTCGCTTCTTGGGGGTCGGGTTGCGGTGGCAGCAAGCTAAGTAGGGCACTCCAGATGACATGTAGTCCCTCCAGCAAGTTCTGGGTCTACCCCGGGGTCTCCTCCCAGTTGGACGTGCCAGAAAACCTCCAAAGAAAGGCAGCCAGGAGGTATCCTAATCAGATGCCCAAACCACCTCAGCTGGCTCCTTTCGACACGAAGGAGCAGCGGCTCTACTCTGAGTTCCCTCCGGATGTCCGAGCTCCTCACCCTATCTCTCAGGCTGAGCACAGACACCCTACAGGGGAAACTAATTTCAACCGCTTGTATCCGCAATCCCACCCATTCGGTCACTACCCAAAGCTCATGACCATAGATGAGGGTTGGAATGAAGATTGACTGGTAAATTGAGAGCTTTGCCTTCCGGCTCAGCTCCCTCTTCTACTACCTTCACATTACTGCTGATGCTGCACCAATCTGCCTGTAAATCTACCCCTCCATCCTACCCTCACACTCGTAAACAAGACCCCGAGATACCTGAACTCCTTCAGTTGAGGCAACAACTGATCCCCAAACCGGAGGGAGCAATCCACAATTTTCCAGTAGAGAACCATGGCCTCAGACTATACAATTCTGAGGTTTCCAAAACGGACACATTCTTCACCTTGGCTGCACCTTGAGATCCTGTCCATGAATATCACAAGCAGAATCGGAGACAAGGGACAACCTTGGCGGAGTCTGACACCCACATAAAACGTATTTGACTTTATGCTGAGTATACAGACACAGCTCTCACTTTGGTTATACAAGGGCTAGATGGCTTGTAGCAACTGCCTTGGTACCCCATACTCTAGCAGTACCCCCCACAGAGTGCCCCGGGGTACATGGTCATAAGCCTTCTCCAAGTCCACAAAACACATGTAGACTGGGCCGGTCAAATTCCTATGCCTCCCTCAGCACTTCCAGAAGGGTAAAGAGTTGGTCTGTTGTTCCACGGCCAGGGCGGACTCTGCATTGTTCCTCCTGGATCTGAGGTTCGATGATTGCTTGGAGCCTCCTTTCCAGCACCCTTGAGTAGACTTTCCCAGGGAGGCTGAGCAGTGTGATGCCCCAATAATTGCAGCACACCCTCCACCACCCCCCAAATCCCAGGGGTTATATTGCATAATTTACTTAGTTCTTTTCTTTCATTTGTCCATAATCTGAAGCGCTAAAACGCTTCTATAGCACAACACTAGGGCTGAGTCATATCTGAATTTATTTTTTCATGTTTTGTAAACCACTGTACAGTTTATTTAAAGTTTATTGCCCGTCAGAAAACAATTTTCAAAGCACAAAAGAAAATGCAAACTGTACGCTGCGGTGGACAACATAGACTCCAACCACGAGTTAACAACATGATAATTAAAGTCACCCTCCAGTCATGTTTTAGGACATAAAATGCTCCGCATGATATAATGAATTGTCTGATGTGGGGTTTTTTTCAGCGAAATAAGTTCAATTAGCTTGCTAAAATCCTAAAAATCACATCTACTCCTTCTCCCTCATTAAATAAAAAAAACCCAGACTGAATATGCAAATTATCCCCGCCCTAAATTCAAAACTTCCCCAGCCCCCACCCCTTGTCTGCAGCTCCCCATCCCTCTGCTGCTTGGCTGCTGTCCGTATACCTGCTCACCGTCGACTCTGCTCATCGAACCCAGTGACCTCAGCTTGTTTTCTGTTTTGCTTGCTACAGCACAGTACGCTACACAATGGCAAGTGGTAATATAGGAGTGATTCACCTACACATATTCGAATCAGAAACCAATTCCGCAGAAGAAGAAGAAGAAGGGCAAAGGGTCGCTGTGGCTTGTTAGCGCCAGCGAGGAGGGGGACACACCTGAGGCGAGCAGGCGTGGTTGCAGAGCCTTTATCCTCCCCGCTGATCCACCGGTTCGGTCTCTTGAGCTAGCATGGCAAGCAGAGCCTCGCCACCAACCGCCACACCGGGCGGAGGCGAATGTACCAGATGACCCAGAGAGACAGCAGGCTGGCGCAGATGGAGCGAGACAGAGGGAGAGCCGAAGCGGACCGACACCGTGGGGGAGTGCTGGGCCATGGGCATGAGATGGAGGGAAATGCTGCATGTGCCCCGGACAGCACAGCGCACCGGGTGGAGCCGCTGCCGGTTGGCTGTCGTTGCGAGGAAGCGGAGCCGGAAAAGGGAGAAAGGTGTGCTGGGTGCGCCGGGGAAAGACGGGGAAAGCTCTCCGTGCAGGCCAGATCTGCAGGCTCTGTCTACTCTTTGCGTCCGTGTGTATGTGTCGTAATAAATATATATCTGTGACTGGTGATATTTGCCTGCGCCCCTCTGTCCAACACCCCTCATGGCAACAGACTTGCCACAGTCAAGCAATAATTATAATAATCATAATAATTTTTATTTGTGGGCGCCTTTCACAGCACTCAAGGACACCTTACAGAACACAGTGAAAACTAACAAGCAGCACTGCATCAGACAGCATAAAATGAAAACAAAGCAGGGTAGACAATAAAAAGTTGACACAACAGATAAGTATAAAATCATCCTCTGCACAAAACTCAGTGAAGTGTGGATCAAACTGAATATGCCAGTTTGAAAAGGTGCGTTTTGAGATGGGATGTACAAGCGGATGTGTCAGAATGGTAATGTATTTTTGTTTGGAGGCATGTGAGCCCAATGTCTATAAATAAATTCTAACCATTTCAGCAGTATAGTGGGATTTTTCTTTCTTGGTAGATAGTGGAAGGAAGCTCCAGGGTCCAGTTTACATCCAAAAACTGTACACTCTACCATGTTTGCTGTCAAAACTTCCACTATGCTCATGAAAAGTCTCTGTACCGACAAGTCCACTCTGTGCAGGAGGTTTCAGGTTTCTTTGCCCGCCCAATATTTGCAAATTAGACAGTGATTGGCTTTCGGGTATGTGACGTCCCAAATCTCGCTCGCCTAGTGCACATACAGCTCCCCCTACAGTAAAGGAATTAGAAAACACCACTCCAGTGACAAACTGCAGATATGAGTCAGTATTGTCACAAACATAAGAAAAACACTTTTTTTGAGTGGAGGGGTACTTTACAGACACCCTACCAATTTAGTGGGTAGCTTACAAAACTATACTGTTGAGTTCACAAACATTCACAGAAGTGTAACGATCACGGGTGTATAGACTCACTAGCCCTTGGCTAACGGGTCAGACCCTTTAGTCGACTGGTTAACGTAGTCGCCCGTGGAGCGGGAGACCCCGGGCGACTTTTATGAAGACAGTGATCAAACTGCAAACGGTATACATCAAACTCTAATGAACTGTCTTGAAGTATGAACTGGATATTAAACACATCACAGCCTATGCAGCAGATAATGCCAATGTCAACTCTGGAAAACGCCACTCTGTTTACTAGTTATTGAGCAGTGCCAACAGTCACATTCTGAAAGCTAATTGCCCGGCTCACATAGCTCATAACACCTGCAAGCACGCCTGTGATCAGCTGTCAGTGGATATTGAGTCACTTGTTTTGAGGCTCTACAGCCACTTCTCAGTATCTGCTTCCAGAAGAGAGGAACTGCGTGCATTTTTTGCCTTTGTTGACACTGAATGGCGTGAAATTCTGCATCATGTTTGCACGCGATGGCTGTCTCTTCATCCAGCTGTTGATCGTCTCCTGCAGAGCTGGCCAGCTCTCACCTCATACTTCAGGTCCCTTTGGGACACCTGTCCTGTGGCACTGAAGAGGAGTTTTGAGGATGAAGGAAAAACTGGAGCTGCTGAGATTTATCTGTGCTTTTTCCAGAACGTGGGGTATTTTTGACACACTTAGAAAGCTGGAGGAAACAACGCTCTGCATCACAGATGTTTATGAGGAGGTGGGAAAATCCAAAGTGAAGATGCTTCAGTGGAAACAATACAGCTTTTTGGGATACCAGCCCAAGCAGCTGATGGACAAACAAGTCTCAGCACAAAGTTCAAAGCAGCGAAAGGACTTTCTGAAGTTCTAGGACTCTGTTATTGCATACACTGACAAGTGGTTTCATTTCTCATCAGAAAATGTACTGATGAAACTGAAACCGATCAGCCTACATGAGGAGCTCTCCTTCACTGACCTGGAGCAGGTGGTGGCTGCCCTCAAAATGACAGAGACAGTCAGTATGGACCAACTCTGTGAAGAGTTTTGTGCTAGCAGGGAGGAAATACAGAAAGCCAGACAGGATACCACAAAATCCACCAATGAGAAGTGGGTGGCAGTTTTCCAAAACAGGGAAAGCCAGCTTGATCAACATGTTCAGGATTGTCTCATTTGTCCTCAGTGTGCTGGGCTCAAATGCCTTTGTAGAGAGGATTTTCTCTCCGATAACCATTAAATGGTCACACTCAAGAAACAGATGCAGCACAGAGCTGATCAAAACTGAACTTCAAATATCTGTGAACTGAGACTTCTCATGTAAGGACTTTTCTCTGGCTGCACAAAAGGAAAAAAGACTGCTTGAATCAGTCAAGAGCAGCAAAAAAATATCCATGGAAAAAGCAGACTTGATGAGCAGAGGCATGTCCCTCTTTTCCTCTTTTGCATTTAAACGTTGTTGTTTTTTTTGTTTGTTTGTTTTTTTTGTGAGGGTCCAAGTTGTGATTTCCAACTTATATAGAGTTTTAGTGAATAAGAATATGAAGCATTCATTCACCACCACTGTTTGTGTACACAGAGGGTGCACCTTCTGTGAGTCTCTGCTGTTTGATTCCTCTGCAAAACTACAGCATACAGAAGGTATTGTTACTTCTAGTTTGTCACTTGTAGGATTAACAAGAAGGGGATAACTTTTTCTAATGTACAGTGCAAGAGTCACAAGTGCTTTGACTTGGACTAATAGTAAAGGTAATAGGTAATGGTTCAAATAAAGGACTGTGTTAAAGGTACCTGCTGTAAATTAACAAGCTATTATTAAACCTACTGTATGTTACCAAGGCATGAGAGTTGTGTATTGATCTTTAGTTTGACTGAAAGAGATTAGGTATCATTATGAAAAATGGCTTAAAACAATATACTGTATATTCACACAACACCATACCCACACCACTGCGGCACACCAACTTTTGTCCCTTATTTGGTAGTGAAAAAGTTGACAAACCTATCAGTAAGACACAAAGTGTAAAATCCTGCACATCAGGCAAGATAGTAAACAGTAGATTTTTATGGATTTATAATGAGTGCAGTTAACATTAGCCTTGCAAAATCAGCAGATTTCACTTCTCTCATTGTTGTCTGGCGAGGCTCAACAGGCATTCGTTTGTGTTAGGGACATCGTCAATGGGCATAGGCCAAAATTGCTTTGTAGGTGATTGGACCAGCCTCTAATCAGTCAGGCACTCAAACCCCATGACGTAGACCAGAGTGTCCCATTTCCAAACATGCTGGTGAACACCACTACTGCAAGCAGATCAGTCCATATCACTAATTATCATGTGTGTGCACGATAGTTGCCATCTTTGTAAGCATCTTTGATAGAACTAATTCTATAGCAGCATCCATGCTAACCTCTCCTGTTACACCAGATGTTGTAGTTTTCAAAGTATGGTGCTGTTCATTGCCATCATCATCTAAACCACTCTCCATATTCACCAGTTGGTCTGACTTTCAGCTGCCAGGCTCAAACGAATCTCAACTGATACTTTTCAGACTAAAAGCTCACATAGCGAAAACTGAGCTTGTGAGATTTAGGCTGGCTTCATGAAGCTAGAGATGCACTTTGTTCCTCTACTTTTCTTATTACCCATCCAATCTTACCCAGATGAGGAGGAAGGGGTCAGTCTCCCCTAGTAATGAGG
This sequence comes from Lampris incognitus, assembly GCF_029633865.1. Classification (NCBI taxonomy): domain Eukaryota; kingdom Metazoa; phylum Chordata; class Actinopteri; order Lampriformes; family Lampridae; genus Lampris; species Lampris incognitus. The sequence continues at coordinate 35,725,138 of NC_079224.1, read as the reverse complement.
ACAGGTAGCGCTCGATGCTCTGTGTCTTAAGCAGGTCTTCCTTCACCCTGGAACAGTCCTCCTGCACGTGCCCAATGGCCTCCTGCCTCTCTTTCTTGGTGATATCCCTCAGGGCCACCATCAGCCTCTCCACCTGGACCTGCAAGGCTGAGCCCAGGCGCTGCACCTGGGTGTCATCAGCCTCTGACAAGTCCTATGACAGGCAAGCAGACATGGATGAAAATGAGACTTGAACAGGTGATCGTTATGACTGGTTAAAGGGAAGCACTGGTATTTTATTTATCTATTTTACCTTTATTAGACAATGACAGTGAAGAGGCAGACAGGAAATGGGGGAGATAAAAAGAGAGGGGTATGACATGCAACAAATATCGCCGGCTGGAATTTAACCGGCGATAGTTGCAACCATGTGGCATGTGCTGTAACCATTTGGCTACAGAGACGCTCCACACCGATATTTTTTTTTATACCTATTTTCCTGTTGTTAGGAATTTTTAAATTGATTCAGTGTTGAGTAAGCTAGCATCAGTCGACTGCTGCGCACCAAGTTACAATACAACTCTTCACCAAATTATGTCCACCAAAAGAACTCGTCTTTGGTGCCAACTGACCCACGGTGGTTTTGAGAAGTGACTGAAAATACCCTCCATTATGAAAAGACAGTCCCAGTTAAGTCAGTAACTGCAGTGGTGGATCTTTTTTACAGCTTACAGCAGTTGGCTTACTTAATATTGAGTCAATTTAAAATATTCTGCTACCTATTGCTTGATTTGGCTCTAGGCAACAGAGAAATAGGGCTTAGGTTAAGATTCGAGAATTTCTCTTTAAGAATGATGCGATTTTTCCTTTTTTGGAAACCCAACTGGTTGTCAAGGTTTCTTGTGTCAGACAGGCTCAAGCAGTTTTGAATTCATTTATTATTGATATATACAGACGGGTGACAAATGAAAGGAAAAACCTGAATGCTTGACCCCTACAGTGATGGGGTCTGGGGACTCTGTTATGCTGTGGGGGACATTTTCCCAGCATGGTTTGGGTTCATTTAGAGGTTTTCCTTAGCGGGAAGGGTCACTGCAAATCATCCATCATCTGAGCCACTTATCCTGCTCTCAGGGTCGCGGGGATGCTGGAGCCTATTTCAGCAGTCTTTGGGGGCAGGCGGGGAGACACCCTGGACAGGCCGCCAGACCATCACAGGGCACACACACACACACACACACACACACACACACACACACACACAATTTCGTATGGCCAATTCACCTGACTTACATGTCTTTGGACCGTGGGAGGAAACCCAAGCCTCCGGAGGAAACCCACGAAGACATGGGGAGAACATGCAAACTTCACACAGAGGACGACCCGGGATGACCCACCAAGGTTGGACTACCTCGGGGCTCGAACCCAGGACCTTCTTTCTGTGAGGCGACCGTGCTAACCACTGCGCCACCGTGCTGCCCACACTGCAAATCAATACAGTTATTTTATAATTATTATTGCCCCCCCCCTTTTCTCCCCAATTGTACTCGGCCAATTACCCCACTCTTCCGAGCTGTCCTGGTCGCTGCTCCATCCCCTCTGCCATTCCAGGGAGGGCGGCAGACTATCACATCTCCTCCGATACATGTGAAGTCACCAGTCGCTTTCTTTTTTCTTTTTTTATTTCTTCTTCTTCTTCTTCTTCTTCTTCTTCTTCTTCTTCTTCTTCTTCTTCTTCTTCACCTCACTTATTTATACAAAATCTTGTTTGTCGTTGTTGTTATCTTGTTTTTTAATCATTTACATTGTGGAGTGCTGCTGGTCTGACAGTCACCAAATGTACTGCTACACCCAATGTGACTCTTGTGCTCTGTTAGGTTTTACAGCCAGCTAAACTCTCCCTTGCATGATATCCTCCAAGCAACAGACCAGTGTTGTATATGGACGGGATTTAACAACAAGGAAGTGTGAAACTGAAAATAAATATACAGAAAAGCACACATCAGTACACAATACAAAATTGCTAACTCAATCTAGAGTTACAGTTAGGATAACTAATCCTCTATTTTTCAGGAAACAAAGGTAAGTATAAAATGTTCTTTGCAGGAATAAAATGTAAGTTGTAACTAACCAGGTATAGCATTGAACACTGTATTTACGCTAGCATCAAAGGTATAGCCTGAATGTCATCATTAAAATGTGCTGTCATACATGTTACCAAAATTATACAAACTGTAGCAAATATGTAAAAAATACTTCAAAATAAAGATTCTAGCAACGATGGATAGCTTTACTTACAGATATGGCCACTCAAAGGGGTAGAAACTAGGTGATTATTGTATTTAGAAATCACGTCAGGACACAGCGCTGTCGCTCGACACAACCTCTCCGTGGCATTCTTTATTTAGACTGACACAGCATCAAAGGCAGACCCGATCAAACAACCCAGAGCCCGCAGGCATCACCAATCGATCCCAGCACAATAGAACAGCACCAAATCAAATGCAGCACTGTCGATGTGTGCATACATAACATTCCCCCCCCCCCCCCGGCAGGATTTCAAACATGAAAGGTTGACACAAAGTCCTCTAGGTGGCCAGGGCGTAAACGTGTGCGAACAGGTCGCGGGGCGGCCTGAGGCTGGTCAGGCCGAGGTGGGGAGGGAGATGGCAGGGGAAGCTGAGGCCCAGAAATGTCTGGGGCCCGTGTAGGAGCTGCATGAAGCCCCGGGGCGTCTCGCCATGCTGAGGGAATGGCTATGGTTGTGTCACCAGCTGTGTGTGGCGGAGCTGACACCTTCCGTAGACGACTGGAGTGCCACCGAGTGCCATCGCTGAGGAGGTAAGTGGCTGGGCCCAGCTGATGGGTGACTTGGAGAGGAGAGGACCAGTATGAAGCCATTTTATTGTCCCTGTGGGGCCTGCGGACCCTGACCCAGTCTGACACATTGATGTCTGGCACCCTGGTTCGTTTTGACTGGTCAAACCGTTGCTTCATCCGCGTCTGCTGACGAGTGACTGAGGCTCTGACCCCAGAGGGAGGTGCCTGAGGTGTGGAGGGGCGGAGCCTGTCAAGGGGCATGCACAGTTCCCGGCCTAGCATGAGAGAGGCTGGGGAGACGCCTGTGGTCGAGTGCTGTGTGGCCCGATAGTGCAGCAGAGTGTGACGGATGGCCTGCGTGAAAGAGCACCCTTGGGCCATGTGTGCTCTGAGGCCGTTCTTCAGTGACTGGTGAAAACGTTCAACGCCGCCATTGGCCTGGGGGTGGTAGTACGCAGTGCGTATATGACGGATGCCCTTGCTGTCGAGATAAGCAGTGAACTCAGCAGAGACCAGCTGAGGGCCGTTGTCAGTGGTGATGGCCTTTGGGAGGCCCCAGCGAGAGAAAAGAGAGTCCAGGAAGTCGATGATGATCTGTGAGGTCACAGTGCCGGAAGTGGTGAGTTCAGGCCATTTTGAGTGTAGATCGTAGGCGACCACCATGAAGCGTTGGTGGTGGGGAACTCCATGGATCTCACCACAAATGTCCAACTGCAGGTGTTCCCAGGGCTGAGAGGGCCAGGCGAGAGGTTGCAGGGGTGGGGGAGCCTGGTGGCCAGTCTTGCCACTCACAAGGCAGGCAGAACAGTCCTTCACCAGAGCCTCAATATCTCTGTCTATCCCCGGCCACCACACCAGGTCTCGGCAGCGCTGTTTCAGTTTCACAATGCCCAGGTGGCCTTCATGCGCCGTATTCAAAACACGTGCACGGAGAGCAGCTGGGACCACTGTGCAAAACCCACGTGCCACGCAGGTGTCGTTCCAGCAGGAGAGCTCCTGTCTGACTCGGGCGAACGCAGCCAGCTCCTCTGGGACCTTGTGAGGCCAGCCGTTCTGGATGTAGGTGCGGAGCTGGGAGAGGACAGGGTCGTGTTCGGAGGCTGCCCTCAGCTCCTGCAGAGAGACAGTGGCCTGGAGGGGTGTGTGTAGCATTTGGACAATGTCCTTTTCCACACAGTCAGTGTCCGTCTGTGGAGCTGGGGTGGAGACAGAGCGAGAGAGCAGGTCGGCGACAACATTGTCTCTGCCTGGGGTGAACTGCAGGCTGAAGTTGTACTGGCGGAGGCGGTCAGACCAGCGGTGCAGCCTCAGGGGTTTGTGGCCTGTCCCAGATGTGGACAGCAGCGCTGTCAGGGCCTGGTGATCTGTCCTGAGGGTGAAGGAGCGGCCATAGAGGTAGAGGTGCCACCTTTCACAAGCCCAGATACAGGCTAACGCCTCACGCTCACCCACGGAGTACCGCTGCTCGGTCAGGTTGAGGGCACGGGAGGCGAAGGCAATGGGCTTCTCCACACCGTTCTGGGTTTGAGACAGCACGGCCCCTATCGCTGTGGCTGATGCGTCACAGGTCACAAAGGTGGAGCTGGAGATGTCGAAGTGAGCCAACACTGGTGGTGAAGTCAGTTGAGTCTTGAGATCACGCACAGCGTCACTGCATGCCTTTGACCACACCCATGGCTCGTCCTTACGCAGCAGCTGGCGCAGGGGGGCTGTGGTCGCAGAGTACTGGGGAAGAAACCTCAGGTAGTAACTTGTCATACCCAGGAAGGAGGCGACCTGGGCGGCCGAGCTGGGCTCAGGGATGGCCTGAATGGCGTCCACGTTGGATTGTAGTGGAGTTACACCGCTCGCTGACAGCCGGAACCCAACGAAGTCGATGGCTGGTACAGAGAGGACACATTTCTCAGCATTGAGAGTTAGCTTGTGCTTGGACAGGGCTGCGAAGACCATGTTGAGGCGCTTGTTGTGCATTTCACTGGTGGGCCCGTGTACCACTATATCGTCCAGATAAATGGCCACGCCCAGTATGCCAGCCAGCACGGAGACCATGATTTTCTGGAAGCAGCTAGGGGCGGAGCTGAGACCGAAAGGCATCCTGGTGTAGCGAAACACTCCTGCATGTGTCACAAAGGCTGTGAGGTTTCGGCTGCTGGGGTGGAGGGGCACCTGTAAGTACCCCTGTCTGAGGTCGAGCTTGGAGAACACCTCAGAGCCATAGAACTGAGCAGTGAGTTCTTCTGAGGTGGGCAGTGGATACTTATCAGGGACCACTGCCTTATTTACTGCACGTAGATCGACGCAGACACGCAGGCCCCCCGACTTCTTCTTAGCCACCACGAGGTTTGAGACCCAAGGTGACGCGTCCACCGGTTCAATGATGCCAGCTTCCAGCAGTTGTTGCAGCTCGGCGGAGACCCCATCACGGAGAGCCAACGGGATGCGGCGCAGTGGTTGGATGACAGATTTCACAGCAGGGTTGAGGAGAGGTTGATGGGTGAAGGCGGAGAGGCAGCCCAGCCCCATAAACAGCGATGGCCACTTCTGCTGCCAAGGTGTGGCGACAGTCAGGATTGCTGCCCCCCTTGTGTCTAAAAGGGAAAACCCCAGAGCGGAGAACAGGTCCAGGCCCATCAGGTTGGCCCCACGGCGTGCCACATGAAAAACTGCATTGGGCACCAGCTTGGTTCCATAGCGGACAGTCAGTTGGAGAGAGCCAACCAGATCGATTTTGGAGTCACCATACCCACAGAGGACAGCTGAGGGTGCGGACAGTGGCAGTGAACCGAAAAATTGACTGTAGGTATCAACATTCAGGAGAGACACACCTGCACCGGTGTCCAACAGCAGGGGGATGCACACATCATTAATGTTGACTGTGCATGATTTGAATGACACTGGCCCAGAGCTCACCTTGTGAATGACGGCGGTTGAAGACTGGGGGGTGTGGCCCTCTGACCCAGCCGGGGAAGATCGACAGACGTTGGCAAAGTGATTGTGCTTACCGCAGCTACGGCATGTCTGGCCACGGGCAGGGCAGTTCTGAGCCCTTGAAACATGAGACCGAGACCCACAGTTACCACAGGACTGTTGAGGGCGGGGCCGAGAACGCCGTCGTTGCAGTTGCAAGACGTCCCCAGTGGAGTCGGCGCCCGCCTCGCTCTGGCTGGGTTGCGTCCCGAGGGGCAGCCGTGAGTAGAGGGAGGAGTCGTTGGCAGTTTGACTGGAGGTGGCCACTTGCTGTGTATTTAGCATAGCAGCACACTCAGCTGCTCCCTCAACCTGTAGTGCGATGGTAATTGCTCTGGACAGCAGCAGATCATCTTTTTCCAGCAGGAGAGTCTCACGCACCTTTGCGTTGTTGGTGTGTTCGATTAGCTGGTCGCGAACCATCTCGTCCTGAAGCGCGCCAAACTTGCATGAGCTAGCTAGCCCTCGCAAATTAGCTACGTACTGCCGCACAGACTCACCAGGCAGTTGGTGTCGCTGACGGAATATAAATCGCCGAAGGAGGGCACTCTGTGGAGCAGCGAAATGGGTGCTCATAAGTCCCACAGCTTCGGCAAAGCTTGTGACGTTCCCCAGAGTCCCGAGCACACGATGACCCTCTGCTCCCAAGCAGTGAAGCAACAGAGCCGTCTTCCTAGCCTGGCTCACGTCGTCGAGCCCTGAGGCGATGATGTAATTTTCAAAACTATGTAGCCAGCGAGTCCATGGTACCGGAGGCTCGCCAGGTAATGCCAGGAAGGGGGCAGGTGGTGGGAGAGAGATATCAGCCATCCTCGTCGCCAATATTGTATTTAGAAATCACGTCAGGACACAGCGCTGTCGCTCGACACAACCTCTCCGTGGCATTCTTTATTTAGACTGACACAGCATCAAAGGCAGACCCGATCAAACAACCCAGAGCCCGCAGGCATCACCAATCGATCCCAGCACAATAGAACAGCACCAAATCAAATGCAGCACTGTCGATGTGTGCATACATAACAGTGATGGCTAATGATGGAGCATGAATATTGCTGTGTTGTCACAGGAAAAAGGAAGTAGCTGAAACTGCGGTACTTATCTATGCCACAAGACTCAAGATAATGGAACTATGCCCCTAGTGGCAGGGAGGCTCTAAAAATAAAGGAAACCGTTCCATTACACCAAATGAAATTTCCTTGTATGCAATGAAAATAAAGTATCTTATCTTCTTTTCACCTGACAGTGAGGAGTTTCGCCAGGGGGACATAGCGCGTGGGACGATCACGCTATTACCCTCAGTTCCTCCTCCCCCAAACAGCCGCTCCAACTGACCAGAGGAGGCGCTAATGCAGCGACTAGGACACACACCCACATCCGGCTTCCCACTCACAGACACGGCCAGTTGTGTCTGTAGGGATGCCCGACCAAGCTGGAGGTAACACGGGGGTTCAAACCGGAGATCCCCGTGTTGGTAGGCAACGGAATAGACTGCTACGCTACCCGGACACCCAATACAAAGTTATTCTGAGTGATCACCTTTATCCTATAATGAAACATTTCTATCCTGATGGGCGTGGTCTCTTCCAGGATGACAATGCCCCCATCCACAGGGCACGAGGGGTCACTGAATGGTTTCACGAGGGTGAACGTGATGTAAATCATATGCTATGGCCTTCAGAGTCACCAGCCCTCAACCCAGTTGGACACCTAGGGGAGATTTCGGACCGACGTGTTAGACAGCGCTCTCCACCACCATCATCAAAACACCAAATGGGGGAATATCTTTTGGAAGAATGGTGTTTATCCCTCCAGTAGAGTTAAGAGACTTGAAGAATCTATGACAAGGAGCACTGAAGATGTTCTGGAGGTTCGTGGTGGACCATCACCTTACTAAGACACTTTATGTTGGGTTTGCTTTCATTTGTCACTCGTCTGTATTGTAGCGAATTTGGGGGACAACGCAACCACAGGAACTGCCGCGGCCGGGAAGCGAACCCGTATCGCCCGCACCGTAGGAGACATCGCTAACCGCTCGACTAAAGGGTCAGACCCGCGAGCCAGCGGCCAGCGTGGCTACTTATCCGTGCACGTTACAGTATGTTATAGGTCTGATAGATATAAACCACAAACACAAACCAAACTCTGGCATCTTTATGTATATTGCAATACATAGTGGACCTTTCGTCCAACATTTTTTACTCACATTCATCATGCGGTTCACATTCTGATGCTCCTTGAGTATCCGCTCTCCTTCTTGGAGCTTCTCTTCTGCTTTCTGAAGAAGGGTTTGGAGAATGAACTGTGGAAACACATATAATAATAATGATAATAATAATAATCATTACATTTATATAGCACTTTTCTAGACACCCAAAGCGCTTCACATTGAAGTGGGGAACTCACTTCAACCACCACCAATGTGTAGCACCCACCTGGGTGATGCACGGCAGCCATTTTGTACCAGAACACTCACCACACATCAGCTTGAGGTGGAGAGGGAGGAATCATTGAGCCAATTTCATGGGGGGGGATGGTTAGGTGGCCAGATGGAGAGAGCCAGGTTGGGAATTTTGCCAGGACACTGGGGGACCCCCTACTTTTGTGATAAGTACCATGGGATCTTTAATGACCACAGTGGGTCAGGACCTCAGTTTAACGTCTCATCCGAAGGACGGCATCTCCTACAGCTCAGTGTCCCCGTCACCACTAGGGCATTGGGATTTGATGTGTTGTTTTTATTAGGACCAGAAGGAAGCCTGCCCCCTACTGGCCGAAGAAAACCACTTCATATGTGAACATGTATGAACCACAGTCAGAACACACACAAATATCCACACTGACAATGCATAAACACCCACACCCCCCCCCCACACACACATTTGTTTATACTATATCCCTCTTGGGCCCCAAATGATATATTACTGTCAAAATCCCATTATCTTAGCCCCAACCCCTAAAATGAACCCTTTCCTTAGCACTAACCCTACGCCCAACCAATCGCCCTACACTTAAACCCTAAGCAGAATAAAAAAAAAAGAAAAAAACGCTCAAATTCAAACCTAACCTTGATCCTGAGCATAATTCGAATGCCTTGTAGTAGACCTAAGCCTAACCACAACTCAAACTGTAATGCCTAGTCATAAAACTGATTAACCCCTGGTACAGAAATAACCCTTTTACTCATAACGAAACAGAAAATCTCCTTATAAGGTCGCTGATTCATGATTCTACTACCCCCCCTTTTCTCCCCAATTGTATCTGGCCAATTACTCCACTCTTCCGAGCATTCCCAATCACTGCTCCACCCCCTCTGCCGATCCAGGGAGGGCTGCAGACTATCCCATGTCTTCTCCGATACATGTGGAGTCACCAGCTGCTTCTTTTCACCTGACAGTGAGGAGTTTCGCCAGGGGGACGTAGCGCGTGGGAGGCTCACGCTATTCCCCCCAGTTTCCCCTCCCCCCCCGAACAGGCACCTTGACCGACCAGAGGAGGCGCTAGTGCAGCAACCAGGACACATACCCACATCCGGCTTCCCACCTGCAGACACGGACAATTGTGTCTGTAGGGACGCCCAACCAAGTTGGAGGTAACACGGGGATTCAAACTGGCGATCCCCGTGTTGGTAGGCAACGGAATAGACCGCCATGCCACCCAGACGCCCGATTCTGCTATCCTTATGAGGACATTTGGGCCTTACAAATGTAGATAAACAAACACACACACACATTTAGCCATCCTGCCAGCTAACCTTTAGGTCTTCTTCCACCTGTCTGAGTGCCTTCACTCTGTGCTGGGCATGGCCTCCCTCCAGCAGACAGTCACCACACACATATACCCGTTCATCAGCACAGTAGTAGCGAAACATCTCCGTATGTGTTGGGCATCTCCTCTGGGACAGGTCCCCTAGCGGGTCCACCAACAGGTGGCTGCTAAACGCTGGTCTCTCCAGATGGGGCTGCAGATGCTGGGCACACAGCGACACCTCACACCTCAGGCAGGTCTTGACGGCGGCGGGCGCCCGCTCCTCCTCCGTGTCGGACGGACAGCAGTCACACGGTACCATGCCGTGCTCCTCCTGGCACTGTCGACAGGTAAAGCGAGGTTTGTTCTCACCCTCGGTGCTCTGAACAACCCAGGACTCGCGGATGCAGGTGGGACAGAAACTGTGACCGCAGGGCAGGGGATGGGCCTGGGTGAAGACATCTCGACACACCGAGCAGGTCAGCTCCTCCTCCAGAGAGGCCATGGTGAGTGGAGAACTGGGATGTGTGTGTGTGTGTGTGTGTGTGTGTGTGTGTGTGTGTGTGTGTGTGTGTGTGTGTGTGTGTGTGTGTGTGTGTTTAGGGGAGTAGGGTCAGTGTAAACAATTATTGCTTGTGCCACACAAAGCTACAAAGCCTGGGGGGTTGAAGCAGTGAATTCATACAGGTGGAGAAACAAAAAAACAGACACACACACACACACACACACACACACACACACACACACACACACACACACACACACACACACACAGAGTTTAAGAGAACATGAATTTAAAAATCCAATCACAAAGCCTGTCCAGACAAATCTGTCAAACATTCAACTTTCCAGTGATAGACTGCAGTCAATAATCTGTACTTTAACTGCTGCAAATCGTTCCCTGTATTTCCTGCCAGGTTCCGCCGGCAGATGAAATGCATTGCAACAACAAGGCTTTTAGGGAACTGATTTGAACGGCGATTGCATCATTCTCCCACACTATGAGACCAATACGAACTTAACGATGGCACGTTAAAGCAAAAAAAAAAAAAAAAAAAGGTTTGTGACATGCTGCATTAAAACACATCAACAGTGATCTATCTATCTATCTATCTATCTATCTATCTATCTATCTATCTATCTATCTATCTATCTATCTATCTATATCCTAATCCATCTCCTTAACTGTGTCTTTACTGTAGTATAACGCTTCCTGTGATCACATACCAGGTTGTGGACCTTTGCTGCGCCACACAGACAACGCTACATCATGATGAATTACATGTGGGCTCCTTATATAAGTCAGGCAGGGATTTAGTTACAGCTCGTATAAAGCCAGGGGCAGTTGGAAGCTCTAAGTTCAATCCAACTGTGCATTTAGAGCAGTAATCCTGTCAGCTGGGTCTTTACCTGCTGCCGTCTATGAATAGGATTCCCTACCATGTAAAACAACCACTATTATAAGAAAACAAGAGACCGAATCTCAGAGGCCACTTGGGCCGGGGGAGGAGTTATCTCCCAGGTTTCTGTTCATCTAAAGGTGCACACTATTTGCATTGCTGTGGGTATATTAGAGACAATGGAGGTAATTTTATCTCATAAACTGGCTATATCTGATGCATTTGTGGGATTGTAGACAAAGAAAAAAAAGAAAAAAGAAAAAAAGAATGAAAACCCGGTGTCTTTCTGGCCACCTGCCTGAGAGCGAACAGGTTGTAATACACAGACCTTGGTGAGTGTTAACTTAACACAACCCCACTATGTCGCAGTGGAGGGATCAGGAAATTACCCACGCGAGCTTGTAGGCCTGTAGATGTGACAGGATCTGTTCACATTAAACACATTTCTTTCTCCCTGCATCCAAAAATGTTTCTATGGAGTGTGGAGAATTAAAAAAGAAAAAAAAAAGAAAAAAAGGTGTCTTACCTGTTAGCGCTCGAGAATTTGCACAAGAAGGTGGGCATTTGTGAGCCTGTGTGTCATTATGTTGACTGTAGAGGCTAATCCCATAGGATCCACATGCCCTTATGTCTGCTTTAACACTGGCCCTGAACTCGGAGAGATCACATGACCCCGGCAGAGAGACACGGAGAGATTAATGGGCGATGCTCAGTGTGAAGAAACCATTCGCACAGCGAATATTGGCGCTCATGAATAAACTTCTGTGTTGAGAACGCTTTGTCTTGCTGATATTCATTGAATAGCTTTATCGAACATGCAAAAGAACTACGAGTACAGATAACCTGTTATCAGAACAATGGATTCTTAATTGAGGTACTGTAACTTGAGAGTTCTTGTCTTTTCATTATCGTCTTGCGCTAATTTATATACATTTCATTGGTTGCAGCTACCAAACTCTGTGGCATGGTTTTTCTTTATCTGAGCATAAGATCTACTGCAGGCAAAGTGGAAAAATACACCATGCGTTTCAAAAACATGAGCTCAGACGCAGACACTTACTTACACATGACTGCAAGGGCATTTTTGCATGCACATGTGCCTACATCTTGCAGACAGGTGTATGGCTCAATGTGTGTTCATTCAGTTAATAGTCAGTGAGGGAAGGGGATTGTAAAATTCCATTAAGCTGAGAACTGCCTGACAGGGTAACTTGTACTTTTCCTTTAAGACGCTCCACCCAATGCTACCTCGTCAATCACAGAAGTCTTCCTTCCTTAAAGCTGATCAGAATACTGCCGGCGAAAACAGCTGAAAGAAGCCAGAAGATGTGGACAGAAACTAAAAACCAAGAAAATCCACAGTGCTATGTAGTGGAATTGGCCAACAGACAATTGTTTTGTTTTGTTTTGGGGTTTTTTTGGCACATGGACCAGGTTGAATACTACAATCGTATTGTAAAATAAAAGTTTTTTTTTAAAAAAAAGATGAAACAAACATTTAAAAATATTTTTTGAAATTTAAAAATATTAAGAAAACTTAAAAAATATTAATATTGAAAATGTTGAAAATATATTATATTAAAAATGTTATATGTATGCATACATGATATTAAAAAGATATTAAAAGATATATATTTAAATACATATATTTATATAATATATATATATATTGTATTAAATTATTTATATATAAAATAAAAAAAGGAACAAGCCAAACGAAGAAGAAGAAGAAAATAAAAGAAGTTTGAATCTTCACCACTCCTTCTTGTTGGCAGACACATCGGAGAAAGACTTGTATGGAGGACACTTTTGTCGTTGACCTGGGAAGTTACAGAGCTTTTTATTTGTGTTAATTGAAATTCTCTCTTTTTTTTTAGCTAATGACCGCAATCAAGGGAAAGGGTTTTGAGCAAACGTTAACTGAAGTTTGGAATGCAATGATTTACATAAATTTTCTAAAACTTTTCCAAAATTATAATTTTCAAGAACTTTTTCACAGCTTAGAAATTGTATTTTAAATTTACTGATATTTCCAGGTTTTCCATGACCGTATGCACCCTGAATGAATAGAATGCTGCACTGAATTTTGTGGTTTAGATAGATAGAATTAAAAAACAATATCTGGCTCTTTGACAACAATGTTGTGGTCACACAATTGATCTGGATGGAGAATGTATAGTAAACTAAAGTGTTGATCTTCCCAAACAGAGAATAAACTGTCCTAAGATACAGAAACATGTGTGAGTATGAGAGCCAAAAGACTAGATGGCATTTCCAGTAATACATTACTATGTTTCCCGATGTTAAGTCAAGTCAACTTTATTTATGTAGCACATTTAAAACAACCACAGTTGAACCTCAGTGCTGCACAAGCTAAAAATACAATATAAAATAAGTGACACATATATGAATATAAAAATATATGTAAAGAAAACATAATAAAATAAAGAATATAAAATATAAACAATAAAACAAGAGTAAAAGTATATTTGCACAATAAAATCATGGTGTCAAGCTCAACTTGAACTGAATGCCAGCGAGAAGCGGTAGGTCTTTAACAAAGATTTAAAAGTCTATAGGGTCTGAGCAGATCTTATGTGTACTCAGGGCTAGCCACTGCAAAGGCTCTGTAACTTCTATTCTTAAGCCTGGATCTCGGAACATGTGAGAGCATCTGGTTTGTCGACCTGGGTGCTCTGACTGGTGTATGATGATGTATTAGCTCAGATAAATAAGATGGTGCCAGCCCATTTAAAGACTTAAAAACAAGTAATAAAATCTTAAACTGGATCCCAAAACAAACAGGAAGCCAATGGAGGGAGGCCAGTACAGGCGTTATGTGATCACGTCGTTTCTTTCCTGTCAGAAGGCGAGCAGCTGCATTTTGTACAAGCTGCAGCGACGAAGTGATGACTGAGCTACACCAACATACAATGAATTACAATAATCCAAACAAGAGGTAATAAATGCATGAATTATCCTTTCAAGATCATTTGGAGGGAGATGGGCCTTTACTTTTCCAAGAAGTCATAATTGAAAAAACTTGTTTTGACAACTGAGCTTATTTGTTTATCAAAGTTAAAAGAGCAGTCAAAAATCACACCAAGATCCTAACAGAAGAGCAACTGTAGGAAGCCAAAGGGCCATGAGTGCTATCATAACCATCCAGAAGATCAGGTTGTCCATATAAAATTATTTCAGTCTTATTTTGATTTAGTGTCAGGAGGTTTAACTCCAACCATGTTTTGACATCATTTAAACAACTCAGCAAAGCCTGTATAGAATCTCTGCTATTTGTTTTTATAGGCTGATAGATTTGCAAATCATCAGCAAAACAATGAAAAGACATATTGTGTGTGTTTTGTTTTAAATGGACCCCAAGGGCAGTATATACAATGAGAAGAGAATGAGGCCCAAAATGGAGCCTTGAGGGACCCCACAGTTAAGTGGGGCAACAGCTGGAGAGAATTGGTCTACATGGACAGAAAAGCTTCTTTTTGACAGATAAGACTTGAACTTTTCTAGGGCAGTACCTTTAATGGCTGCACACAGCTCAAGACGTGATAAAAGAATATTATGTTCAGTCGTGTCAAAGGCAGCAGTCAGGTCCAAAAGCACCAGAACAGCAGAGTTCCCAGAGTCCATATTTAAAAGAAGATCATTAAAAACTCTTAAAAGAGCCGTTTCAGTGCTGTGACGTGATTTGAAACCAGACTGGAACTTTTCAGAAACATCATTAATTTCTAGGTGCGTTTGTAATTGTACATAAACTACTTTCTCTAAAACTTTTGAAAGAAAAGGCAGCTTAGAAATTGGCTTGAAGTTAGAAAGAACAGAGGGATCAAGATTGCTCTTTTTGATGAGGGGACGTCATCCTACCTGGCAGAGAAAGGCAAATCAAAACACATCCCAGAAATTCACATCATCCTCCTGGGCAGGAAATAGGAGCAGGAAACACTTGGCTGGGAGGGGCTTTGAGACCAAAGACCATACTGTGACAAATCAAATGAGACACGGGGAGGTGGATGCAGGGAGATGGAGGATGACCATGGTGGAGGCCCCAAGATGGTGAAAGACCTTCTGCTCCAATAAGACCATGGAGCTCGCACAAGTCAAGTCAATTTTATTTGTATAGCCCAATATGACAAATTACAGATTTGCCTCAGGGGGCTTTACAGCAATACAACATCCTGTCCTTAGACCCTCGCATCGGATAAGGAACAGCTCCGTAGGAAAAAAAACCCTGGAGATGGAGATGATTCACAGGCTGTCTCTCTATTCTTCAGGACCACATACCTTCCTACTGTTGATGGACATGGAGGAGGAGTGGGAAGGCAGTCGAGGAACACCTGGAGCTTCTGGGAAAATGAGTTTGGCGTCACACCATAGTGCTTTTGAATTACGGCAATTGGCAGGTGACGTATACTACCATTGGAGTACCTAGACAAGAGGGGAAGGGTCCGCGAAAGGACTGTGAAAAAATGTAGAAGATACCATCTTCTTAACAACAAGAACAGAGGCTTGAGAACACAGGTGATAGAGCTGCTGGAGAAGAGAAGATGGTGGTTGAGAACAGCGGTGCCCTCTTTGAACTAGACAGCAAAATGATGAAAAATGTGGAGATTAAACTGAAAGATGTGAATGAGAGAGCAAAGAAGAGAGGAGAATGTCAGAATGAAGAGGGACACTCTACAAACCACTTGCAAAGGTGGGTTAATAGAAAACTGTTTATCTATATGTTAGGGGTTCCCTAACTTTTCATGGAGTGACCCACCTGTGGAGATACTCTTTGGCCCAGGACCCAGCAAATTTAGTGCATTAATTAGTAATAAATTCTCATAACCTGTCAAAAAGCAAGATTTTCTTGACAATCCTCTTTATATTGTTCGACAATGTAACAGTCCCCTTTTCAGTCTCCAATCATGGCCTACTAATGATCAAATGAAACAGACAAGGCAAGTCAACATTAAACACCATTCTAGTGATATTTTGGAATAAAATGAAATCATTGCATTGACTCAAAAAGTATTGGAGTAAATGATTTCTTCTCTTTCCTTTTTCATTTAAATAAAAAAAACAAAACAGATATTTCATCATAAAAATTATATGCTTTTTTAATCTGTCTCCAAATAAAATATTTCTATAGTATAGTATATCACAGTATCATAGTACAGTGTAGTATATCACATTACCATAGTATGGTATGGTATAGTATAGTATATGCAGTATTATGTAGTATAGCACAGTACCATGGTATATTGTGGTACATCACAGTACCGTAGTATAGCATAGTATATCACAGCGTCATAATTTAGTATAGTGTAGTATATCACAGTATCATAGTATAGTATAGTATAGTACAGTACAGTATAGTACAGTACAGTATAGTACTGTATAGTACCACAGTAAAATATAGTAGTAGAGTATGGTAACCAATGTTCTTTAGAACATTTAAGTTTAAGCGACGAAACCCAAACTTAGAATGAGACCGTTTTTGACAAGTGATTCCTGTTTACTGTTATTTGCCACAGCATAACACACTATGTGAATGGCTCACATCCACTACCATGTCGGTTGTAAAGGCAAACAACTTAATCTATCACTTATATCAGTATAAGCTATAGGTCAACATATCAGCATGATATAAAGTCTAAAATTGTGTAACTGTGTTACAGTCACAGCAGAAACGGATTCAGTCACACTAATGCGTCTGCATATGGGCTTTCTTCGAGCACAGGCCTGCGGGAGATGCACGGTGAAAGTCAATAGGGAGGAACACGCAGCATGGCCACCGTGTAATCCCTACGAGGAGCGTCTAGGGCCGAATGCCATTAATTATAACAGACAAGAATAGAGACAGACAGACAGACGACGGATGGACAGACGGGCAGACAGACAGACAGACCGTCAGTACCGCAGAGAGCAGACACACAGGCCGCCTCCACTAATACAAAGAGGCTGGGAAAGCGAAGGGGAGGGAGGGGTGATATAGGAAGAATAATCAATTACTTTACCGAACAGATTTTTTTTTTTACCTTAACCATCTCATCCTCTCTCTCTACGTGTCGGTAACAAACCAGTCCGTCACCTAAAACCAAATATGCAAATACAGACAAGGACAATTCGCGACAGGGCGATAAATAATTGAAAAATGCGGCGTTCCGCTTGGCTGTCGTCGGGTCGACTGCGCATCGCTGCGAGTGAATCGGGAAACGCTGCGCCGACGTCCCGGCTGGGAGACGGAGCCTCCTCCTGCTGCTGCCCGACATCCGCTTCCATCTGTCCCCTTATTTCATAAAACACCGACACAAACCCTCTTTTCAGACATGGTAAGTTAACTCCAGCGTTGTTGTTTCGTTTTTCGGCAGCGATGTCGACGACGCAGCGGTAGGAAGAGAAGAAAAAAAACCGACATTCGGCGGTGTATTTGGGAGAAGTCATAATAATTTATGAATCATAACTTGTTATGATAGGTGCGCGCGCGCGCAGGCGTGCAACAGGTCGCCGTACAGTATCGGGGACGCGCAGAGTTTATCATGCGTCCATTTAACCGGGGGGGTTCGCGAAATGTGTGAGCTTTGTCCGAGGCTGGGTATTGGCAAGATGGCACGAAAAACACGAATGCTTTGTTGGCACATTGAGGAAGAAAAAATACGTTGTCTAGTTTCCCACGAGAAAAAACGACCGAAAGAGTTATATCTTCTTTTCTTTTCTTTTTTTCCTTTTGGCAACGCTGGTATCAAAGGTCACGTATGCTGACGCCGATGGGGGGGCTATGTTTTGTAAATCACCTTTTGTGATAGGATGTGTATTTAGTCTACACGGTGACCATATTCCAGGCCTTTTAAAAACAACTTAATCAAGAAATCGATAATTGACAGGTGTACGTCTGGACTTGCAATCGCAACTGTATTTTTGTGAGAAACATATGGTGAAAAAAAATCATGTTGGTGTAAAACTATGCTGTATAGATAGAGAAATTGGTCATAAGAGTGCGTTGTTTGTTGAACTGCTGTCAACGTAAAACCTAACAAATCTGGTATCAAGCAGGCCTTGTTGCACGAATGCATATTTGCAATGTAACGTAATATAAAGCTTTTTGTATATTTTGTCATTTTTTTCATTGCTCGGTGTGTGTGTATGTGTGTGTGTGTGTCTGTTTAGGTATGTGTATGCGTGTCTCAGAATCAGCATCTCTTTTTTTTGCCAAGTATGACATGGATACAAGGAATGTGCCTTGGCCTAAAGTGCAGTGAGTGTAACATCTAGTCTAATAGTTAAACATTTAGGTCAACAGCAACATACGAAACAGAAAAGTCACATTTAAAGCAAAAAAAAAAACCCTCAAGGACATATAACCAAAGATTACGGAGTTTAAGAACAAAAACTAAAATAAAGAAATCATAGCATCATGCATGCGTGTGCATGGATATGCGTGAGCATGAAGGTGTGTATGGACCGAGACAGTCGTCATGCACATATGCATGCAGGGCTGTGCAGATGTCCTAGCGCCTGTGTGCAAACTGATCTCCCCCCCTCCCTCCCTCCTTAAGACTCTCCCTCTTTTCCTTATACCTCTCCACGTGGTGAGCAGTCTCGGATGAGGTTGAAAAGGAGGCATTGTGTTCGGCGTCAGTGGCCTCATGTGTTCGGGAGGCTCACAGAGGGTGATGTTCACTCAGCTGTGCCCTCTTGCCATTGTTGCAAATTCCTGTTGGTTTCAGTTGCGGCCTGTTTATTGAGCTCTCTGCACAGGGACGCGTGAAGAGGTGGTGCAGAGAAGAATTCCTCCAGAGCACACCATGTGATGTGATCCCTCATAGACTGGACATACTCAGACTCGTTATAACCAGCTTTACCTGGCTGACCAGACCATATATAATGTGTCACCACTGTAATCTAGGGGACGGGGAGTCAAAGAGGCCATCTATGTGGAGAGGGAATGACCATCCCTGAACCAAGGGGGGGGGGGGGCTAAGAGTACATCTGTCTCCATCTTACACATGGCCACTGTAACTCTAGTTAATAACCACGCCCATATTTGCATATGAAACCGATCGTTGGTTTCGGTCGTTATGCAACTGCACTGTTTATAAGGGTGGGGATACCTTGTAAACATGCCCAAATCCTCTTTGAATATTACACATGGCCACTGTAACTCTAGTTAATAGTCACGCCCAAATTTGCATATGAAACCGACCATTGGTTTCGGTCGCTATGCAATTGTATTGGGTGTCAGGGTGGGGACACCTGCAGTCAGTTGAGACTGAAGATGTCCCTCAGATGAGTGATGGAACGTATCTGTCCACAAACGTTGCGTCCAGATGAACTGATTCAGCCTTCTTTGAACGCTCTAATCAGTTCTAGTGTGGCACAGCCCAACGGTCGCTGTTGGCTTTTGCTGTTTTCGCCAACACGCATGTGCAAAAAGCCGTTTTTTGCAACACAGAGACAAAATAAGCAAGTATGGTTGCTTACTGCCTGCATTTATTGAGCGCACCATGAATGCAAATTTAGCTTTTTAAGACCATTTTACCAACAGGAGGCTTGTAGCTTGTAGCTTTTATGTGATGAACTTGAGCATCAATATATGAGAGTTTACCAAAGAGGCAACGACGAGGGGACTTCTGGCTGAAAAGAAAGGGTGCTCACTCGCTATTTGAATGCAAAGTAGTGGATGAACAAGTGGGCTGTGTGTGTGTGTGTGTGTGTGTGTGTGTGTGTGTGTGTGTGTGTGTGTGTGTGTGTGTGTGTGTGTGTGTGTGTGTGTGTCCTTGTAGAAGGAGGGATAACGGTGAGTTTGAAAAAAGAGGGACTTGTTGAGAGAAACTGTCACACATGCCTTCACTGGCTGCAGGCTTCACAACTTGTGCTCTTTCTTGCACCAGGGTGGCATCAATGGACTTGTCTTATGGCAGGAGGACTCGGCACCCTGGCTAATGTCACACTCTTATAAAAAAAAGATTTTTTGGCATTTTCTCTCTCAAGTAATTTAGATACCTACTTTTTCAGTGCGCAGGGAGACAGAGTAAAAGCAATGTGCCGCTGCATCCCCGCTGTCCCGCTGAAGTATGTCTCGTCGGAAACAGAAACGACCTCAGCAGCTTATGAGCCTGACCATCGGTGCCTCTGGGATTGTTAAGAATGGTGAGACCTAGACTATTATTCTAACCAACACTTGCTTCATCAGTATAGGGCGGCATGGCAAGTTTAAAGTTTTGCCTCTTTGAATGGCAGTTTTAACCAATGCTGCTCAGTTGGGTTGTGGGCTTTAAGCTGTTTATCTGGCAGGGAAACTTTGTGTTTCCAAATGCTTTTTTTTGTCAGAATTGTTCAACTATTCAACCAGTTTGCACAATCCATTGCCAATGCCAATTTGTGTGTCACATTTTCACTTCAAGCCAAACAAGGTTGGATGGACTCACTGGTGGCCTGCATAAGTCCATGTCTGTCCTTTAATGTGGTCATTAGCGTCTTTGAAAAAGAAATGTGATGATTAAAAGTGTGATTACTAAATGCAAGATGCAACATTTTACTTTGGTAGAAGCCAAAAGATGATGAGCAAGAGAAGGTCAAGGGAAGGAAAACTTGGGAGGGAGGCACTGTTTAAGGTGCAGTAACAGCAATAGCATTAGACCTCTTTGTCCCCTTGGCCTTTGTTGCTGGGCTCTGAAGCATGAACATACCCATGCAGCGGTGCGCGTGTGTATGTGCCGTGCATGTGCGTGCATGTTTGTGTTGTGTGTGCTGGTGTTCGTGTGTGTGTGTGTGTGTGTGCATGTACTTGGGTATGTCCATCTGTCATTACGTTTACGAGCTGTGACAAACAGACTGTGTCATAAATGTGTGGGCTCAAGCAATCGTATATCCTGCAGGTTTGTTGGTGTGTGTTAGTGTGTGTGTGTGTGTGTGTGTGTGTGTGTGTGTGCACTGTGCTGTAGCAAACGTGTACATTTAGATCTTCTCTAATGTACATTTACACATATTCTGTGTGTGTGGGTGTGTGTTTTTATTTTCCCTTATAGCGTTCACTTAGTTTGTTGGTGGTGTGTGAGTCAATACATCTGTCTGATGGGCTGTTTGTTTTCTTTGCGCCACCTCTCCTCTGCCACCTCCTAACCCTAAACCATACAAGGAATGCAACCCCCGTGTGCTTAAGGTCAAATCTGCTAGCCAATCAGGAACCCCATACAGTGTCCAGTACCAAACCAGAACCTGACCCCTAGCACCCCATTGGGTGATGGGAGGGGAGCTTTCAAAGAGATGAAAGACAGTGAATGGAGACAGGAAGAGAGGGAAGCGGAGAGAGAGATAGAGAGGGAGGGATGAAGGAGCGCGCGCGTGTGTGTGTGTATGGCTTTTTGGAAGGGGGAGGATTCAGAGGTAAGGTCCATTGTCCCAGGTTGCCCTGGAAACAAGGTGGGCTCCTCTACTGGTAAGCGGTGTACTCTTGCAGACCAGTGACATTCCATGTGTGTGTGTATGTGTGTGTGTGTGTGTGTGTGTGTGTGTGTGTGTGTGTGTGTGTGTGTGTGTGTGTGTGTGTGTGTGCAGTGGTGGTCAAAGTAACATAAAAGAGAAAAGGAGCAGTGTGGGTTGTTGAAGTTAGAAAAGGACTAATGTAAAGTCAGCTGCAAATACGGGAACAGTTTAAGCTCTTAGTGTCGGTGGTGATCACTGAAACTAATCTAGTCAGAGTACTGTCATTGGTTTTTGTAATGTGCTTTAAAATGTGGTTCAACGTAAAATCTGCTTTGTTAGGACGTATATATTGAGGGTATGGGTTTTTATTCCTGCATGTGTATGAGACTGTCTGAACCAAGAGACTTTGGTAAAACTTTCTCAGCTGTGACGGCAGTTAAATCACTTTGATTTTTTTTCTCGCCCTCTCTAGATGATCCACCAGCTGTGAGGTCTACCTCCTTTCCATTTATCACTGATTCTCCTTCCTCCTGTTCACCCTCCTCTTCTCCTCACAGTACCCAGCTGCCCGTGACTCCTTGCTCCTCTTTCAAAGGCCCTCGAACTCCTTCCTTGCCTGTTGAGGGTCCTCCGCCCTCCTGTTCCCCCAACGAGCCCACGCCCTGCCACCAACATACCCCCAAAGAACCACAGTGCTCCCATTCCCCTGGCATTCCTCACTCTACCTTCTCCTCTCAAACTTCGCTCCCGCTCGACCCTCGCCTCTGTCACCACAGTTCTACATTTGCCACTGGTTGTCTCCCCTGTGGTGCCCACATGGCCTCTCCCAAGCTGGGCGTGTCGGCCACCACCACCACCTCATCCTCTTCCTCCTCTTCCTCTGCCTCTCTATGTCCCCCGCCCCACCCTGGAAGCCCCAGCCCCGTCCCTGAGGGTCCTCCCAGCCCTGTCACTCCAACGCCCAGCCCCGGAGTCGCCTCCGCCTCAGCAGCCCCCTCTTCCAGGCCACAGTTGAGCATCGCCCTGATCCTGGAAGAGCTCCGGGTGCTGCAGCAGCGGCAGATCTACCAGATGCAGATAACTGAGGAGATCTGCAGACAGGTGCTTCGTCTGGGTGGCGCCTCCTATGCAATGGATACGCCCTCCCAGAACCACCTCCTCCTCCCGCCGCTGAATCAACTCTGCCTTGAGAGCAGCGAACAGGCCTCCTCCCCCCAGCCTACACCTCAACTTCCCCCAAGTTCTGTTGCTCCTCTGCTGGCATGTTTCTCCTCTCTGCTCCCCTCTCAGCCGGCTCCCAAGTCCTCCAAGCCCAACCACCCCTTATCTCAAATCCTGCAGCCACACAAAACACAGGCAGAGGCAGCTGGTGGAGCAACAGGGACTCAGGGTTACTCTTCAGCCAATTCTCAGTCCTCAGTCTCCTTGTCCACCTCATCCTCCACCTCATCTGCCACATCCAGCATGGCTGTTTCCAAATATCCCCAACTACCTCTGGCCCTCCCCAACCGCTATCTCAATGAGAAATCACCGAATACCACATCAGCCAGTGGACACAGTGGCCTGTCCTTCTTAACCCCCTCCCTCCCAACCTCAGTTTCAATACCATCTTCCTCTCAGCACGCACAGGAGTCCGCCTCTGGAGGAGGAGGAGGAGGAGGAGGAGCTTCACTGGGCTCTTCCTTTGTTCCCAGTTCTGCAACCACCTTCAGCCGACTTCAGCATGGCTGCCGCTTCTGTGGAAAGATGTTCAGCAGTGATTCTGCATTGCAGATCCACCTACGCTCCCACACGGGCGAACGGCCGTATCAGTGTCCTGTGTGTCTTAGTCGTTTCACCACACGAGGAAACCTCAAGGTGCACTTCCTTCGCCACCGTGAACAAAACCCTGAACTCTCACTTTCCCTCCTGCCGCCATCTTTATTCGGGGCAGGGTTAGGTTTGGGAGCCAATGGGGCATCGGATCTCTCACAATCCATGAGT